>NC_138202.1:68757422-68932422 GCF_964194415.1 Vipera berus | reverse complement strand
TTGCCCTGTACACCGCCCTGAGTCTTTCGGGAGAAGGGTGGTATAGAAATTAAATTATAAATAAATAAATTATAAATAAAATTATTTTTTGCTAGTTTGAGACATTTTACTGGTTATCCAAGCAGCTTCATCAGTCAGAGCAAGTCAGTTAGGCAAAGATTTGTTGGAATGTACCAACTCTTGCCACATCAACTTCAGGGGTTTCCTCACCAAAATGCGTTACAATACGTCTGTGAAGACTTTCAATCACCCACGCAAAGGTGTCTAAAGGTTGAATGATGACAACTGGAGTAATTTTTGTTTTTTGCTAGTCTGAAGCGTTGTGCTGCTCATCCAAGCAACTTCATATGAGCAGTGAAACATCTCAGACTAGCAAAAAAAAAAGTGCAGTTGCCATAAATCAACTTTTTGACCTCTTTGCCTGGATGATTGAGAGTCTTCATGAACATATTGCAATGCATTTTGGGAAGGAAAGCCCTGACATTAATGTGGCAAGATCTGGTATATTCCAACAACTCTCTGCCCAACCAGCTTTCTCTGACTGATGAGTTCAAGATTGCAGGTTTGCAACAGTTAAGGCTGTTTTGTATTAAGCTGTTCTATCTCTTAGTGTTTTTCAGGTAGAAAAACAGAAAAAACTATTTGTCTTACTTTACCTCTGGATTCAATGTCTATGGAAAAAGAAGTTATTATAGCCAAGGTAAATACTGTTTCATGATGGAATATGGAAAATCTTTAAAATCTTTTAAAATATTAAAAACAATGTTATTTTGCAAAAAGAGAGGGTGGCTCGATATGTTATTGTTAATTAAACATATAAATGAACTTTTAAGGTAACAAATGTAGCAGAATAGTCTTAACTTTACATTTTGTGAAATCCAATTACCCCAGCCATTCTGGCCAATGAAAAGAGATGTGTGAAATAGTTCAACAATATCTGAGTAGGACACACCTCCTCCTCCATACACACATTGGACAATTTGTGGAAACTGTTTTCAGAGAAAGATATTTTAGAGATAGTAAGAAATGTTTGACTCTGAAGGTATGTGCTTGGTTGTGACTTCTGATTCCTCAAGATACCTCAAGTAAAGTAAGGAAAATATTATTATGCAGACATGTAGAAGAAATATTACAAAGAGGCAAGATAAAATTGCTATACAGGTATTTACAACCAGGCGCTTAGTGACTATTCAAAGTTACAATGGACCACTCCCCCAGTCACATAACTGCGTTGCAGACAATGGGCAACAGGCACACATTTAGAGCCTTTGCATTATCCCACAATCATTTAATGGCAATTTACTTTTTTTTTAACCAAAACCTGATCTTTACTTCCAGTTTTTGTAAAAGCAACCCACAGTGAACAATGGGTTTTCTTAATGACTGCTGCAAGAAAAGATTGTAAAATTGGGTCAGTCACATAGGTCAGGGCTTTTTAACCTTTTCACCTATTGTACCACTTTTAGGATATGGCAACATCCGAGTACCACCAGTCGCCTAGCAAGGTGTCAAAAACTTGATGACACCCCCCCAAAAAAAGAAAAAAGTGATGGAGTACAGGTAGTACTTGACTTATAACAGTTCCCTTAGTGACTGTTCAAAGTTACAATGCTACTGAAAAAAGTTCCCCCAAGCCACAGCCGAGCAAGACACCTGCCTGCCTGCCCAGCGGCACTCTTTCTCCTGTCCGAGGTTTTCATTGTTGTGAGCATTTCTATTGAGGATTGGCAACGGGTGGGGTGGGGGGATGTTTGTTTTTTATTCCCCCTCCCTGCTGGGTGGTTGCAGCAGGTTTTGATCACTTCACATGACCCTGGGACACTGTGACTGTCATAAATATGAATCAGTTGCCAAGCATCTGAATGTAAATCACAAGACCCTGGAGAGGCTGCAACATTCCAGCTGATTGGCACTTCTTCTAGGCTCAGCAGAGGCACTAGGATCAGTGCTGAGCTCCAGCTGGAGCATGCCGTTGATCCTGGCGCTTCCACTGAGCTCTGACAGCACTGCAGCTCCAGCTGTCTCTCGCTCAGGCTTGTGCGGTGCTGCCACCGGTTCAGCTCATTCCTCTCCCCAACTACCACTTTTCTAGGATGGTCGCGTACCACCTGCCAGGTGCCAATGTACCACAGGTGGTACCCGTACCACTGGTTGAAAAGCCCTGACATAGGTGACCCATCTTATGACTGCCAGACTTACAACAATAATGGGCAGGTTCCAGTATGTTTATAGGTCGAGGACTAACTGTACTTTGGCACTTGCATAAAATCTGAGGTATCAAAAATTTCAAACATGTAGGAAGATGTCCCCAGTGTCATCCAACATGAAGAAATTATGTGGGATCATCACACAGAAATCATGTCATTTGGTTCCATTTAAAAACGTCTTCATTTGCTTATCGGAGAAATAGAAGAAGAAACCAAAAATAAAGGTTATTTCTTGTGGCATTTGTTCTTTAAACTTCCAGAAGATTTTGAAATACAAAATTTAAATTATTTTTGTGATTTGTCTGTTGTTATCATTTAGCACTTGATAAGAGCAGGACAAAGAGAAGTAAACATATACACACAATCCATGTAATTGTTCAAAAATATTTTTACGGGTCTGCGGCAGAGGCCTCATAACTGGATGTCCAATTTAGCTATCCAGCCAATCGCCTCTAGTGTTGCTTCATGCAGGTCTTCTAAGGAACCAGAGAATGCACATCATGGGGAGTCTTGCACAATATGTTGAATATATAGAATGTTTAATTTGTCTGTCATGTGTAATTTACCTGTCATGTAAGTCTATTATGAACTTTAGGACAAATTCAGTGGATCACAGAACTCTAAAACTTTTCAGAGTTGGGTAAACAACAATATTAATTAGTGAAGAAATAGTTGCTTGACTTGCCTGATTTATGGGAGTGTTCTTCCTGGTCATGCTCAGCATTTCATGCTCAATCCTCTTTTTATCATGTGCATGTCTTTATTATTTTTTGTAAATAGACTTTTCAATAATTCCATTAATTCCATTATACCTTGATCCTACAGATTCAGGTGTTAGTCGCTAAAGCAGGATATCTGCCTTGAATTGATGCAACTCATATGGATCCTTACAGTAGATCTTTCAATTATGCTAATCTAATATTTACACATTGCAGGAGTGTGGATTCAATCAGTAGAACTGGCTCTATTAACTAGTCGGGGGAAGAGACAAAACCTGCTTTATGATATCACAATGCAAACCTCACAACTTGCATACTTGTGTAAGATGGAGAGTAAATAGAGAAGGGTGGGATTGGCTTCACAATGTCATAGCTTGCATATGGTCATTTTCTTCATCATTGTGGCTTGTTGCAGAATCATATAACTAGCTGAATAGTGGCTGTAAATCACTGGAATGTCTAGGCCTGGAAAGGTCGTGTCAATAGGTAGTATTGTTTCATCTCTGTTTGGCATGTGGTTGTCTGGTGCTTTTGGTGTTGATTAGCAGCTGATGCCTCCTTATTTGAGTGCTAGTCAGTAGATGTGCATTAAAGTAGAATTCCCCAAACTTTCTGACTTTGAGGGCCAGTGGGGAGGGGAGGAGAGGGAATGGTTCTATGTGAGTGGCTGGCAAGCATGCGTGTGCACGCAGCTCCATTTGGGTGAGTGGTGGACACGTGCACCTGTTGCTCACACAAATGGAGCACACGTGCATGTGCTTGCCCACCTCTCATGCAAGTAGTGATGTGTGTACATTTATGCATGCTCACTTGCCGCTTCTGTGGCCCAGTTCCAAACAGCTCACAGCCCAGTAGTGGGCCACAGCCTGGGGGTTGGGTACCCCTGTGCTAAAGGAAAGTGTTCCTAGGACTGTTTGCTCCTTTTTAAACTTTTGGTTGTTTCTTCTTAATAGTTCAGAAATGAGATTTATTTTTATATACAGTATCTGTTCATGGCTAATTTGCCAGACTACCAAGTTTCTGGGAATTCTCTTAGACTTAGCCTCATTTACCATGTCTGGTGTGTCTCCAGTTAAAATTGTGGTTGACCTCGTTAGTTAATAAATTTCCGTCTTGTCTTCTGACTGCCAATGATGTTCATGGATATGTTTTGCCAATATTCTTCTCTTTTGCCCTACAGAGTGTTTGTTTGCAGTCCATACATTCTATTTTTGAGAGCCAACTTGATAAACTAGATAAGGAATCAGATTAGAAACCAGCAGACTGTGAATTCTAATCCTGATTTAGGCCCAAAACTGGGCCAGTCACACACACTCTCAATTTTAGAAAATAGGCAGTGACAAATCATTCTGAAAAACCTTGCCCAGAAAATTGCAGGGTGTCACCAGGCAATTGCCAAGATTCAAACTGACAAACCCAACCAGGCAAACACCTTTAAAACATTCTGATTTTTTAATGTAAAAGTTTATTGAGTACATTATTTCAGCACTAATCAAAGTAAAACCAGCTCTGGCAAGACCCCTCCCAAACCCAAATAGCAAAAGCATTGAATTCTCCTTCCTCCCTCTGGGTCAGGTCATGTTGCCCAATCAAGTGGAAAAATATTGTTATGAGAAAGCATCTCTAGGTCTGGTCAGACACCTGGTATAATGTCCTTGAGCTCAAGGTTAGTCTTCTTAATCTTTCAAGTCTGCATTCCAAACCTCTCCCTCCTGGCAAGTTTGTTGGCAAGCTGAGAAGCAATGTTTGTTGCACCAGCAAAACCGTCCTTAGAAACTTGACAGAACCATTATATTATTATATAAGATTGCTTTGAAGAGATTTTGTGGCTTTGTTGGCTATAGTGATGCCAGGAACTTGTAGCATTGCAATGGTGATATCTGATATGTCTTTCTTTAATATATAGAAGGAGTGTGATGGTTGTGCTGTAGTTGTATGGATCGACTCTTTTCCATGAAGTTCATTGTGTTGGAAAATGTTACATAAATATCCATTCCTGTTTTTTGGAATTCAAAATATGGTTGTGCACGTGTGAAGGAGGGAGCAAGTGAATATGTAGGTGAATATAGAAATTGCTGTTTTTTCCATAAAAATTTCAGACAGCCATTTCAAAAATTCTCTTTCAAATAAATAATATTTAACTTTCAATTAAGTAATATTTAATTTAATAAATTATTAACAATATTTTTATCTCTAGGAGAAATCAATTGGCTTATGTGTAAAAGTAAAAGAATGGTAAGAGAAAATACTTTAATTTATTGATTGACAATGGGTCATCAAGCTAGATCTTAGCTAGATTTTCTCCATAATGATCTGTCCCTAACCTGATTTTTTGGTCTTGCAATGATTTTTGTGCATGATGTAATAATCTCTGCTGCCTCCACTATCATCTGAGGTGTTTCAGTCCTATGGTTGGATTAGGATGGAAGTGTGATTTTGCTTGAGGTTCTTTTCTGTATTAATGGTTATTATTATAGTGTCTTCCTAAATCAATCATAACAGTGATATTTTATTTCTTTCATCATGGACCATATGCAAGGCAAAAAGAGCTTGATGTACGTTTAGACTATGAACTGTGTCAAGATGAACAAGTATTTATACAGAAAAGGAAGAAAATTGTAGCAGCTGCCCTGAAAAGGGTTCTTTGCATGGACAATGATTTGCAAGATCATGAGGTATGTAAAGCATAACCACTGCAATTCAGTATGGAAAAATCAAGACTTAATTTTCGATTAATTATCTAGACCTCTGGCAAACCCAAGTATAGATGCGGGAGTTATGCAGATTTGGAAATAGGACGGAGAAGATTGATAAATGAATACATTCATAATTCACAGTATATCTAGGGTAGCAGACTTAACCATAGTTTCAAGTGGGAAACTGTGAGTATCCTAGACTAAGCCAAGTCCAAGTACTTCCAAAAATTCCTGGAAGCCTGGCACTCAGACAAATCGGCCATCGAAAGGTAAAATGAAAATTTTCACTTCTTTGGGCTTTATTTGTTGAACAGGTTCCTGTGGTGGCTATCATGGCCACAGGAGGTGGAGCTCGGGCGTTTACAGCTTTACATGGCCATTTACTTGGTCTTCAGAAACTGAATCTCTTAGACTGCCTCACATATATTTCTGGATCTTCTGGCTCTTCTTGGTAAGAATGATATATAGATAGATAGATATTCTTGCCACATATTCTGAGAAGAAGAGTTGCCTTATGGTGTAATAAATAAATAAAATAAATATGTTCATATTGGTTGTTCATATTGTACTCTTGCTAATAAACATAGTCTTTTAAATGTCACCGTAATTTTATGAGAAAATGGGACTGATGGGCAGAATTTAGAATTTATTTAAAACATTTGGAATTTATTTGAAACATTCCTGTTTAGAATTTATATTCCTATATATGTCCATCTTTTAAGCAACTAAGTGACCCTCCCCAATCAAAGGTTAAAGCAATACATAAAATTACATTAAAAATAGAAACCTAATTAGATTAAAATATGTTACATAGACCAGGGAATGCCACAGAAGGGGCATGCTTCCTAACTCCCATCCAATGGTAATATTTAAATGAAGTACCTGACCTGGTAATTTTTTTAAAAAATACAATCAAATTAAAGCAAAAATCTGTTTACTTCCTATATACAGAATAATGATGATATTAACTGCTCTGATTCAAGAAAAAATGGAATTGTGTGAGCATACATATGGGGCAGTTTTCATCCATTAAATTCACCATTGGCCTTGGGCAGGCTTCTGTTTAACAGATTGGATGGAAGTGTGATTTGGAGGAAAGGACATGATACCAGGATGAAATATCCAAATATACAGTAAATATATAAATTGCATAAGCAGGTTAGAGAGTTCTGTTCTTAATTTTGTTTCAAATTGGAATGCCTTTTGTCCAATGCAGGAATGACTAATGATAACAATAACAATAACAATAACAATACTAATAATATAAAGTTGGAAGGGACCTTGGAGATCATCTAGTCCTACCCCCTGCTCAGGCAGGAAACCCTATATCATTTCAGACAAATGGCTGTCCAGTCTCTTCTTAAAAACTTGCAGTGTTGGAGCATTCACCACTTTTGGACATAGGTTGCTCCACTGGTTAATTGTTCTAACTGTTAGGAAGCTTCTCCTTAGTTCTAGGTTGCTTCTCTCCTTGACTAGTTTCCATCCATTGCTTCTTGTCCTGCCTTCAGGTGCTTTGGAGAATAGCTTGACTCCCTCTTCTTTTAGGCAGCCCCTGAGATATTGGAACACTGCTATCATGTCACCCCTCGCCCTTCTCTTCATTAAACTAGACATACCCAATTCCAGCAGCTGTTCCCTATATGTTTTAGCCTCCAGTTCCCTAATCATCTTTGTTGCTCTTCTCTGTACTCTTTCTAGAGCATGGGTCTTCAAACTTGGCCCTTTTATGACTTGTGGACTTCAACTCCCAGAATTCCTCAGCCAGGCACACTGGCTGAGGAATTCTGGGAGTTGAAGTCCACAAGTCATAAAAGGGCCAAGTTTGAAGACCCATGTTCTAGAGTCTCAACATCTTTTTTACATTGTGGTGACCAAAGCTGGATGCAGTATTCCAAGTGTGGCCTTACCAAGGTGTTATAAAGTGGTATTAACACTTCACGTGATCTTGATTCTATCCCTCTGTTAATCACATGATGATTCCTCCAAGCTGAGTTCTTTATTCTTTCATACCTATAGATAAAATCTTGCCAAAGTGAGCACTTTAATGTATTCTGTGAACTATTAGGGAAGGGTCATCTTCATCTTCTTTCTCTCACACATAAGATCTGGACTGAGTTGCCTCTTAGTCCTCGGGAATGTATCCCCTCCCTCCTAGGGATCCACCTCCTTACTATATTCCAACACACTTTTCCTGCCTTCATGGTCTTGTCATATTTAAAAAAACATCTTTGGCAGGTTGGCAATAATTTCCCGTGATAGCTCAAAAACAGAGGATAACATTTACATGATTGAAAATTACTTTTTAAAATTTCTTTGGCTGACTTGGCAAAAATTTGTGTCTGAATTTCTTGGATAGGCTGAAGTAATTGTGGTCGGTTCTGTTTATTTTCACTTTTATTAAATATTTTTTTCTAAATATTTTCTAAAAGTATTTTGGCAGGAAAACCCTAAACATTGCAACATAATTCTTCTTGTTCTTCTTTTTTAACAGTTTCTAAATTAGCATGATGGTTAGGTGTTTAAATATTAAATTATGTTATTAAATTATGTAAACAACCCTTAATATAATTTAGGGAATTGTAACTCTCGTTATCAAGCTGCATCTTTTTTGTAGGACACTTTCAAATCTGTATGAAGAACCTGGTTGGTCACAGAAGGATCTTTTAGGACCAATTGCGGAAGCTCGCAAAAACATGTGCAAATGCAAGCTGGACTGTTTTACATTAGACCACTTAAAAGAATACTGTGACATTCTGAAGCAGCGGCAAAAGGATGGCTACAAAACCTGCATTACTGATCTCTGGGGACTTTTCATTGACCAAGCATTAGGAAATGGGGTAATAGATGTGTCTGTTTTGTTAAATGGTTCTGACGGAAGTCTGAATATACATGCTGGAAGATCAAAGCAATGCAAGCAACATCATAACAATTTGAATGTGCACTGTACTAACTTGGTATGGGGCTGAGAGTGCCTGGGCCGATCCCACCCTCAAAAGTTCACATTATGCTTATATAATCTTCAGAATCACATTTTTTTTGTTTCTAAAACTCATCAAACCCTTTTAACAAGTACAGTGAATATTAACATGCATTCATTGATATGTTCACTTTCTGCCACTTTACCCCTTAAAACTTTCCTAAAAACTCAATACCGTAGAAAAGGGAACGCTGTAGATAGCTTATCCCAGGTTACAATTAATATATAGAAAAGGGAAGAGAACTGAGAGGGATACACAAATTAATATACACTGATGTTAACTTTTTCATAACGAAGTTATGCATTTACACAAGGTCCATGTGTAATATTTTAGGGAAACTGTTTTAAGAATGAGACAAGCCAACTTTTTCTTAGCTTTTATATGACTGCAGAAATGTGATTCAGGGCAGCATATAATAAAAACAAAAACACAATAGAAACCATGCCAGGAAATCACATAAACATATATTGCAGGTGGAGCTTGTCTAACACCTTGGCCCCAGTGCCCAAGAGAACGTCCACCTTATCAAACCTTCCTAAGAGTTAAGAGAGTGACGGCTGGTTTAATCTCAGGGGAGATAATAGCAAAAGCACACCTCCCAAGTCCCATCAGATGACATTATTTTGAGGAAGTCACTGGACCATATCCCTTCTGTTGGACACCAGGCAATCTGGCAGATAAAATGGCAGATAATCACAGTGAGATGGAGAAGGAAAACCTAGTGCCTTACTTAGAACTAAGTGAATGTGGACTTCAATTTTTTCCAGTCTTTTTTCTGATGATATAATTGGGAGAAGACATATTACTAGAATTCCCCAACAATGGGGTGTTTAGGATTCAAAAGGGGCAGTTAAAATATTATCAAAAATCTATCTTCTAAGAAGTAGTTTTTAGTTATTTTTAAATGGATTCTTTTAATACCGTTAGCCCCAACTAATGGGCTAAGAGGTGAAGGTGGGTATAAGAGTCAAGTTTATTGTTTTCTTTGGCAATTTGAATATGTTAGATGGAACAGAGCCTACCATGTGGGAATGATGGGAGACAGGAGGAAGAGCCACAAACTAGACTACCATCATGTAAAAGATAGCTCAGCTAATAGAAGGGGGAGTATGGGAAGCATTTCAGAAAAGACCCTTCCATGGTTTCTAGAGAGGAGAGAAGAAGAGAAAAACTTTCAATCTTATAAGATTATGTCAACATAGCCTTACAATAGGGACTCAGTGGGTTAGGACGCTGAGCTTGTCGATGAGAAGGTCACCAGTTTGGCGGGTCGAATCCTGAGTGCCACATAGAAGAGTGAGCGCCTGTTACTCATCCCAGCTTCTGCCAACCTAGCAGTTCGAAAGCACGTAAAAAAATGCAAGTAGAAAAATAGGGACCACGACGGTGGGAAGGTAACAGCGTTCTGTGCGCCTTTGGCATCTAGTTATGCCGGCCACATGACCACGGAGACGTCCTCGGACAAGTGCTGGCTCTTTGGCTTTGAAACGGAGATGAGCACTGGCCCCTAGAGTTGGAAACGACTAGCACGCATGTGCAGGGGAACCTTTTCCTTTACCTTTAGCCTTACAATAAAAGTAGAGTTAGTCCTCATAGTTGTGCTTCTTGTATGGAACTGAAGAAGCTTCTTGGGTGAGAAGCAAAACATTTTCAAAGGAAAAAAAACAAGAAAGCCCAGTTGCCTTTTGGAAAAAGCACTTTTGGCACAACATGACCTGGATGATTGAGAATCTCCATAGACATTCTTGTCTGGACTAGCTCAAAAGGCTAACACCATGCCATTCACGGGTGATATTTTACCACATATACTCCAAGTGGTCTGAAATTCTCCCAGCAGCTTGGGTAGAGTTCCCAATAAACAAAATGTCAAAGAATTTTCTTAAAATGGTTTTCAGAGAAATTTTTGGTCAATTCTGTTCTTTTCAATGAACCCAGATGAAATGTGAAAGGGATAAACAATGTGAGAATTTGTTCTAGAAATGAATCAAATATAACAACAACAACAACAACAACCTTATTGTTATATATGAGGAGAATGAAATTAAAATTAGGATTCTTCTTCTGATTCTTTCTAGTTCCAGTAGGATTAACATTTTTGTGGTTTGTTGTTGGTTTATTTTTACAGAGATGTAGCAGCACACTTTCAGAGCAGAAGCATGCCCTGAATCATGCTCAGAATCCTCTACCAATGTATATAGTCCTCAACACCAGGGACAAATATAGCCTTCAAGAATTTAAAGGTAGCATTACCCATATTGTTGATTGTGATGCAATAATAAAAGGGGTCATTGATCTGCCCAGAAAGCCAAACATTTATTTCATTTTAATATCTACCACAGTGGTGCTGTTATTGGTCTAAACTAGAGCCAACAAAGGAATCTCAATTCCATCATATATATTATTCTTTTAAATGAATGGTGAACATTCTGCCCTGTTCCCTACTTCTTCTGCCTCTTTCCCTCTTATGAGATCTTCTGCAGGAATGAAGATGTAATGCATTGCTGTAGCTTTATCTTGCAAAACTTCAAAAAGCAAGATATCTCTTTATAACTGCGTATTAAATTGCGGGGAAAGGAAGAATATAAATTGGAGTCAGAAAACGAGGAGAAAAAGATAAATATATAAGAGTACGTGTGGAATGAGATAAATTATGGATGGACCACCCAAGTATCTATATTTTTTTTTAGTCGTTTCAGCCATAACATGGTTGTACACACATTCTCAGAACATAGGATATCTTTAATATATTGATTATTTTTCTCAGTTTGTTCCAGCCATTGGCTCATGGAAAAAGGAAGGGAATTAATGGATTTTTGGATTTTGGACAATTGCCAGTAGACATTTGAGATGCTTAGAATATCTGAGTTAATTGGGTTTGACAGTAAGGCTTTTTGGTTTTGGCAATTAAGAGAAAAGCTGTTGTGAGCATGAAGGAGCAGCAAGAGGAAATGATTAATTTTAATATCATTGTTCTCTCTAAGTTTTCAGTTACTGCAATGATAATGGACAGTAGAACTATCTGATACAAAAAAAGGACTTTGGAGAGCATCTGCAAATGTAAATCTCAACAGGAAAACATGGGACATTAATTCAAGAGCCAACATAAATACCATAGACTCTCATGTAAACTAATAGGCAGGATTGTCACCTTCGTGCTCTTATGATTTTTGATTCCTGATGACCTGATGGATTAGAGGGGAATAAAAAACAGTGTGAAGATTGATCCTGGGCACTTAATTATTGGTTCGTCTTTTCAGGGCTATTCATTATTCCATTTCTCCCCATGTATTTTTGTATACTTAGCTTGGTGAAAATACAGCCAAAAAACCCCAACTCATAAGTATTAAATTTAAAAGGCTAATTTAGTTACATTCAACCATTTGCAAAATCACACTTTGCAAAGCCAGTGTTTCATTTGAACCTGTAACTCATATGATTTTGTTGTAGAGTGGATGGAATTCACTCCTTTTGAGGTTGGATTGTTAAAATACGGGGCCTACATTCGTGCTGAAGACTATGGAAGCAAATTCTTCATGGGTCGGGTAACGAAGAAGATCCCAGAATCTCCAATCTGCTTCATGAAAGGTGCCTTTCAAGATCTTTACCCTTTTCTTTTTAAATCCCGGGACATTCAAAATGTTCCATCTCTTTCTGTGGGGGGTGAGCTCTTACCCCCCGTGGATAGGGCTCGCAACTTGGGAGTCCTCCTAGATTCACGGCTTACCCTGGAAGGTCATGTGGTGGCCGTGACTAGGGGGGCTTTCGCCCAGGTTCACCTGGTGCGCCAGTTGCGGCCCTATCTGGACCGGGATGCCCTGTGCACGGTCACTCATGCGCTCGTGACCTCTCGCCTTGACTACTGTAATGCTCTCTACATGGGGCTTCCCTTGAAGACCACTCGGAGGCTCCAACTGGTACAGAATGCGGCCGCGAGAGTTGTCTTGGGAGTTTCCCGGTACTCCCATGTTACACCTTTGCTCCGCGAGCTGCATTGGTTACCAGTTGTCTTCCGGGTGAGGTTCAAGGTCTTGGTTATGATCTTTAAGTCCCTACATGGCATGGGTCCGGGTTACCTCGGGGACCACCTGCTGCCGGCGTCAACTCCCCTCCGCCCTGTGCGTTCCCACAGAGAGGGCCTCCTCAGGGTGCCTCCGGTCAGGGAATGCCGACTGGCGGCCCCCAGGGGGAGAGCCTTCTCTGTGGGTGCCCCGGCTTTGTGGAACCAACTGCCGGTGGAGCTCCGGATGGCATCAGACCTCCGAACTTTCCGTCGTGGCCTGAAGACCCATTTATTTGAATTAGCTGGTCTGGCCTGACGGGGGATTTGGGTTTTAAATTGTTGTTTTAGAATAGTATTATTGTTTTTAACTGGGCACTGATTTAATCTTTTTTTAACTTTTGTATTGTATTGTATTGTTATTTATATATGCCCTGTGAACCGCCCTGAGTCCCTAGGGAGAAGGGCGGTATACAAATTAAATAAAACGTAAATAAAACGTAAACGTAAATATATACAACCTTCTGGAAAATAGTTTTCACAAAGCAGTCTACAACTTTCTAAAATAACATTTTGACTAATTAAAGATTAAAAATGTATTGGTGTTTCTAAACTATCCATATACATTACATGAAACAATGGCATTTATTTTCAGAAATTCTGGTTCCACATGTCTGAAAGTTGCCAAAAACAAGGATGAAAACAAAAATCAACAAAGTTGATTGTTTTAGACTGTAATCTAAAGCAAGAGGGGGGAGGGGGGACAGAGGCATATAGTCCCCTAGAGCAGTGTTTTTCAACCTTTTTTGGGCAAAGGCACACTTGTTTCATGAAAAAAATCACGAGGCACTCCACCGTTTTCCGCACCGTTGGACCTCCCCACGGTCGCTACACGAACGGTCGTAAGTCGAGGATGGCCTGTGTTCTCAAGGGGTTGGACTAGAATGACCTCCAAGGTCCCTTCCAACTACTACTTCTTCTTCTTCTTCTTCTTCTTCTTCTTCTTCTTCTTCTTCTTCTTCTTCTTCTTCTTCTTCTTCTTCTTCTTCTTCTTCTTATTCTTCTTCTTCTTCTTATTCTTATTATTATTATTATTATTATTATTATTATTATTATTATTATTATTATTATTATTATTATTATTATTATTATTATTATTAGCCTCTTTATTTTATTTTATTTTATTTTGGGGCTTTTGTTTGTTTTTGCTGTGAAGGAAAAGGAAAGCTTGCATTTCTTTTTAATTTATCTTTCTGTATTTTCTTTTTTCTCTTCTTTTCTTCCTTCCTTCCTTCCTTCCTTCCTTCCCTCCCTCTCTTTTCTTTCTTTATCTTCCTTCCTTCCTTTCTCTCTCCCACTTTCTTTCCCTCCCTCTCTCAATTTCTTGCTTTCTACTTGTTGTGGAAATTGGAAGCTACTTGCATTTCTTTTTAATTTTTCTTTCTGCATTTTTCTCCTTCATTTATTTTTTTTTCTTTCTTTCTTTCTTTCTTTCTTTCTTTCTTTCTTTCTTTCTTTCTTTCTTTCTTTCTTTCCTTCTTTCTTTCTTTTCTCTTTTTCTTTCTTTCTTTCTTTTCTCTTTCTTTCTTTCTATCTTCCTTCCTTTCTTTCCTGCCTTTCTCTCTCCCACTTTCTTTCCCTCCCTCTCTCAATTTCTTGCTTTCTACTTGTTGTGGAAACTGGAAGCTACTTGCATTTCTTTTTAATTTTTCTTCCTGCTTTTTTCCTTCCTTCCTTCCTCCCTTCCTCTCTCTCTCTCTTTCTTTTCTATTCTCCTTTTTTTTCTTTCTCCCTCCCTTTTCCCCTTCCCCCTTTCTCCTTTTTTCCCTTCCTTTTTTCTTTCTTTCTCACCTTTACCATCAAAAGCACTTCACTCCAGAGGGGGAGGGGAACCCCAAAGGTTTTTAATTGCTTTGGTCCAAAGGACATTTTATTATGCAACGTATCAAAAGGACAGGTTAAAAAAAAATCAGCCATGTAATTTTTCAGACGCAAGCGAAGCCTCCAAGAGCGAAGCGGTCAGATCCCTCTATTTCGGGCTGGGGCGAGGGGTCGCGGCGAGCAAAAAAAGCGGAGCCAGGCAGCCGACCAGGCGGGAGTCTCGCATCCTCAGCCGCGCTGGGAGTAAGGAGTAAGCGGCGCGTGCTGGGGAAGAAGAGCTTTTTCGAACGTTGCAGGCAACCAACCATGCGACAGCTCAGGCGAGCCGGGCTAGCCGCCCGTCCGTCCTCTTCCGATAAGCGAGCCGGTCGCCTCTCCCCAGCTTCTCTCTCTTCAGCAAGAGACCCTCTGAAGCCAGAGAAGGGGGCGGAGCTACGCTGCCGTGGAGCCCTGGTGCCTAGAGAGGTCGAGCCCACTTCTTTTCCCGGGCTTTTGCTTCCAGCGAAGTAGGGTCGTCAGCTTAGCCAAAGCTCCGGTGCCCAGCGCTCCCCGCCAGAGAGTCTTGGAGCGCCGCTCCGCCCACGGCTGTTCCTCCTCCTCCTCCTCCTCCTCCTCCTCCTCCTCCTCCTCCTCCTCCTCCTCTCACCGCTGTCTCCTAGGTCAGTGTTTTTTCAATTTTTCCCACGGCACACCAGGCAACATCTGGTTGAAAAACACTGCCCTAGAGAACATAGGATAATTCAAGGGAGTCACAGGAGAAAAACATGGAACGGGGGGGGGGGCACATTTTGAGGAGACACAGAAAAGCAAAAACCTATATTGCTTTCTTGCTTTGTTGCTCAATCAATCAATCAATCAATCAATTTTGATAGCTGCCCATCTAAGTCAATGACTCTTGACAGCTTACAATTATTACAAACATGTCTTGCTGATGCCTGAAAACACACCAGTTATTTTCCCATGCCCATATCCAGCCATGGCACCTGGACAGGTGGAACACAGAAGGAAAACAAGGTCAGAAGGGGGCCACAAGCAAGATAAGGTTGAGGAAGACTGCTGCAAAGCATTTTCAGTTTCTTCCAATGTTGTACCATAAATGTGACAAGTTGGCACTGTCGTTGGTGGTTGTGAACAACAACAGATCACACTCAATAGTACAATAGCATCCTGCTTAAGGCAGTTCTGTATGGGTGCATTCCTTTTGTCCTTTTAATATGCTAACTTGTAACTTTTAACTGCTAAGCTTGTAAGCCGCCCTGAGTCTTCGGAGAAGGGCGGGATATAAATGGAATAAAAATAAAAAATAAAAATAAAAATATGCTTTTAGGGAGAAAACATGAATGAACAGAAAATAACTTTCTTTTCCCTTGAGTCTGTCATTTTCAACTGTGATAAAGATAAGTAAAGACTGCCTCCTTGTGGCAGTTAGGCTAGAATCTAAATTAGTCACAGGGCTGATTCACATAGTTTTAGGTACTATTTGCATCTGCTCAAGTACAGGCTACTGATTATTACTAGAGGCACCCCGTATCATCCTCTACTTCAGGGCTTTTCAACTTTTTCACTTATTGTACCACATTTAGGATATGGCAACATCCGAGTACCACCAGTCGCCTAGCAAGGTGTCAAAAACTTGACCAAAAAAAAGGGAAAAAAGTGAGTACAGGTAGTCCTCGACTTACAACAGTTCGCTTAGTGACAGTTCGAAGTTACAATGGCACTGAAAAAAGTCCCCCCAAGCCACAGCCGAGCAAGACACCTGCCTGCCTGCCCAGCGGCGCTCTTCCTCCTGTCCGAGGTTTTCATTGTTGTGAGCATTTCTGTTGAGGATTGGCAGCAGGGGTGGGGTGGGGGGATGTTTGGTTTTTATTTTCCTCCCTCTGCTGGGTGGTTGCAGCAGGTTTTGGTCACTTCACTTGATCCTGGGACACTGTGACTGTCATAAATATGAATCAGTTGCCAAGCATCTGAATGTAAATCACAAGACCCTGGAGAGGCTGCAACATTCCAGCTGATCAGTGCTTCTTCTAGGCTTAGCAGAAGCACTAGGATCAGTGCTGAGCTCCAGCTGGAGCCTGCCGTTGATCCTGGCGTTTCCGCTGAGCCCTGACAGCCCTGCAGCTCCTGCTGTCTCTTGCTCAGGCTGCCACCGGTTCAGCTCATTCCCCTCCCCCACTACCACTTTTCTAGGATGGTTGCGTACCACCTGCCAGGTGCCAATGTACCACAGGTGGTACCCGTACCACTGGTTGAAAAGCCCTGCTCTACTTTTATTCAGCCCATAGGAAGGCAACCTCCACCCATTATTTTTCTCATTTGTGGCTGCTTATGCAGTGTTGTCTTGTTCATCCACAATGCTTCACTTCAGCACCTGCACTCCGACGCTGGCTATTGTGCTCTGGAATAGCTCCTCTTCTCTGAACATTCGTTCATGGCTGTTAAATAGCGGGTTCTTTGGCGCAGGAATGACGACGCATAGCTGAGTACAAGGTAACTCATAGTTTATTTCGTGCAGAAACTGTACTGGGGAAAAGGCTGCAGCTAGCTGCAATATATAGTCTAGCCCCTAGGTGGCAGCCAATAGGTTTGAACCAAACATTGCCACCTGGAGATAGCCAATTGCAGCACAGGAGACTTGTAGTCTGGGTTGCTGGAGAGCCATTAGCTGCTCCAGCAACCCACGTGGTTTTCTTCAAGAGCCCAGTACATAACACCCCTCCCCTCTTAGAACAGACCATAATAACACCCATTAGTCTCAACAATTGTCAAGACTCATTATCCAAACACACTAAAGTAAAAGTGATAACAATAATAAAAGTAAAAACACAATGTAGGTTACAATGTTATTAAACAACGTCTCAATGAATAGGCTTCAAAAATGGCACTTTTAGATAGTTACATCATAACACTAGTTTCTGTCGTGTAGTGGCAACAGGAATTACAACAATATATGTATAGCTCTTTATTTTACAACTTAATCTGCAAGATATGAAGGAGGCTTGTGGGCCCTAGAGGAACATTTCGGAGTTCCCATCACTTTGTGGTCTACCAGCTCACCCAGTGGGCTGGGTAGACTTGTGTCCTTTTGTGCTCCTGAGTCAAGGGGATTTGATGCACTCTGGCTGGCCTCTCCAGGTTGGCCCACCCCAGAGTCAGACTGTTTGGCAGAGTGGGCACAGTGGTTGTTGAAGTTCGGATGGCTTGCTCCTTCAGGGGAACCATATTGCACTCCAGAGCTCCCCAGTTCTTCCTCCGGTTCGACTTCAGTTAAGAAGGAAAAGTCCTGATGTGAGGACTGGCTTGGCCACAAGTTTGAGGACCTTGAGAGGGACTTATGACACAGTCCTCACTTAGTGGCCATTCTGGAAACCATTTCCTGAGCTGATCAATGTGTTGTCTGACAACTCCCCCTCCCTCCAACCCCACTTTATAAGATAGGGGTCCGGATGCCTTGGTAATTTGACCTCACCATGCGTTCAGCTTGACCATTAGAAGATGGATGAAAAGGCACAGACGTTGCATGTCTGATGAGATTAGCTCTAAGGAAGGCCTGAAATTCAGCAGCAGTGAATTGGGCCCCATTGTCTGAAACTAAGACATCTGTCAACCCATGTGTGGCAAAGAGTTTTCTCAGCACCTGTATGGTCCTAGCAGTAGTCATGTTAGGAACTGGAATTACTTCCAGCCATTTTGAGTGGCTATCCACTACTATAAGGAAGAGCTGTCCCTGAAAGGGCCAGCGTAGTCTATGTGAACCCTAGACCAGGGAGTGTGCATTTCCTCCCACCTGTGAACTGGAGCCTGTGGCATTTCAGACCTAGATTGCTGGCATGTATAACAACCATGGATTTGAGCCTCAATGGCCTTATCAAGGCCAGGCCACCAGAGGTAGCTTCTAGTTAAAGCTTTCATTCTGACAATGCCTTGATGGCCTTCATGTAATGATTGTAAAATCCTGTCTCTTAGGGACGTGGGAATTATGACTCTGTTCCCCTATAAAATGCACCCTTTATGGGCAGATAACTCATGCCTCCTGACAAAATAGCTCTGAAATTCTGAGCCTGGACTTTTATCCAACCAGCCCATGTATACCCATGACAACACTCTACTAAGTATTTTATCTGTGGCAGTTTCAGCAGCAATGTCCCCTGCATTGAGGGGAAATTCAGGTATGTCCTGTATGGACAATATTCTAGCAGCTGGAGCCGGATCAGGATCCATTAGTGCTGGTGGTAGTCTGCTGAGGCCATCAGCATGGCCCATTTCCTTGCCCGGTTTGTGAATTAATTTAAAATTGTATGCAGATAGGAAAATAGACCATCTCAGCATTCTTGGAGATAGTATGTGGGGGGTTTGTTTGTCTGTTGTGAAAAGTCCCAACAGAGGTTTGTGGTCAGTGTATACCGTGAAATCCCTGCCATATAAATAGTCATGGAATTTTTTTATCCCAGCAACAATAGCCAGGGCCTCTTTGTCAATCTGAGCATAGTTGTGCTCAACAGAGGATAATGTCCTTGAGTAAAATGCAATAGGAACCTGTTTCCCATTTTTCTCTATGTGACTTAAAACTGCCCCCACCCCATAGATGCATCACATGCAAGACATACAGGTTTAGACTCTTTGTAGTAAGTTACAGTGGACTTTTCTGACAATAGTGCTTTTAAGTCCTGGAAACTTTTTTCTTTAAGTTAGTCCATTTCCATGGAGCTTTCTTATCTAGAAGCCTGTGGAGGGGCTCTGCTATTGCTGCCTTATGAGGTAGAAATGTGTGATAGAAGTTTAGGAGGCCCAAGAATGCTTGTAGCTCTCCTTTTGAGTTGGGCCTAGGAGCCATTTTAATGGTCTTCACTTTAGAATCAGCGGGGTGAATGCTGTTAGCATCAATTTGGAAACCCAGGAATTCTGTTGAAGAAACCCCAATACTACACTTGTTAGTTTTTTATTTGAGGTCTGCTTCGCGAAGTCTCTGCAAGACAGCCCTGAGCCTATTGGCCAACACTTCTGGGGATTCCCCTGCAATAAGAACATCATCAAAATAAGGGCAGACACCCTGAATACCCTTGAGTGTACACTCCATGATTCCCTGAAAAATACCCGGTGCAACACTGACTCCAAACTGTAAGCGTTTAACTTTGAAAGCCCCCCTGTGAGTCACGATTGTTTGAGCCGTGGCTGTGGCCTCATCAACCGGCAATTGCTGATAGACCTGTGCTAAATCAAGTTTAGCAAAAATAGTACCCTCTTGCAAGGAGGCTAAAATATGATTGATCACTGGGACCCGATAAGCGTGTTGCTTGAGGGCTTTATTTAGAGTGCATTTATAGTCAGCACAAATGTGAATTTCCCCATTGGCTTTAAGTGGGGTGACTATAGGAGTTTCCCACTCCCCACCATCAACAGGCTGTAACATACCCTGTTTTACAAGCTTATAGATTTTGGAATCAATGTTATGTTTTAAGGCAAAGGGGACTCTATGAGGCTTAACCCTGATTGGAACTACACTGGGATCTAACTTAAATGAGATAGGTGGGCCTGAGTATGTGCCTAGGGTTGAATCGAAAACATCCACATATTCCTCGCATACTGACGCAAGGTCTACAGTTTGTGTTTATGCCAGTAATCTGAATACCTAAGGCATCAAACCAATCGAGTCCAATGAGACTCATTCTCCAGCCCCCTACTACTATTACATCTAGGTGCCCCAAAAACCCTTTAAACTTTACCAACAAAGTGGCTTCTCCCATGACTTTAACATGAGCATTTTGAAAATCCATTAGGATTATATCTGAGGGTCTTAGTTTGGCCCAATTGTTACTGCGCCTACACACGAAGTTAAAAGTGTCTTGAGAAATAATTGAAACTGCAGAGCCAGAGTCCAATTCCATCTTACATGGAACTCCTTGTAGCTCTCATGAGCTTAAATTTGGGCTTGAGGGGGCGTCAAGCCCTGGTGCGGCATACGCTTCTACAGCTTCTGAAAAAACCCACACTAACTGGACCCTGGGCCCCAGTACTACCTCTCCTAGTCAGTTCTTCCGACTGGTATTTGGGTGGACGGTCTCTCTGGTGGGCTCTGCAAACCACTGCTATGTGGCCTGTCCTTCCGCAAGCTCTGCACGTAGCTGATCGAAATCTGCAGTTGGCGTGAAAATGGTTGCCGCTGCACCCCTTACATCTCGGTAAGAGAACTGCCTTGTAACTATCCTCTCGCTGCTGGCTGTTGCGGTGTTGCGCATTGGATTGCTTTTGGAGTCAGTTGATTTCAGGTTCTTCTTCCTTGGAAGATTCTTCAGTGCGTTTGGTGTCCTCACAGTGGACCGTTTCTTCAAACTTTGTCACTTTGGCGGGCTGCACTGTTTGAACTGCACACCCGGCAGCTTCGTCGGCCATCACCTCATCTTGTGCTTCAGAAAACGTTAAATTTGGCCTAGCAAAGAGTCTCTGCTGAAGTGTTCTGTCCCATAGGCCGCAGATGAGCCTATCTTGTAGTTGCTCTTCTAAATTTGAAAATTTGCAAAGGCGTGCGGCCTGCCTCACGCCCGCTATGAACTCTGAAGCTGATTCACCTGGTTGCTGCACTCTTTGGTCGAACTTGAATTGCCAAGCCATTTCAGACATCTTAGGTTGGAAATGTTCAGTTAGCTTCTTTTTGAGGTCTGCGTAGAGACTGCTTCGATCGGTGTCAGCGTGAAAAGGTTCTCGGCCAAATCAAAGGTTGCTGGGCCGCACATGCAGAGTAGCGTTGTGGCCTTCAGTCCTTCTTCCGCGATCTGATTGGCCCTGAGGTAGTTTTCTACTTGTGATAGATATGATGGCCATTCCTCCGGGTGTTTCATGTCAAATTCTCTCAGCTTCCCGACCTTCAACATTCTTTTGCTGGTTCCTGCATTCTTCCGGATCCTGCTCCAGGCTCAGGGAATGAGTCCACTGAGCATGAGGTCACTAGAGTAGCTAGCTAGCTGACCTTGGGGGGGAATGCCTTTTCCCTCTGGCGTGCGCTGCCTTTCCCTTGTAGACTTCAACTCTTAATCGGTGAAGCAGGATCCCACCTTCGTCGCCACTGTTAAATAGCGGGTTCTTTGGCGCAGGAATGACGACGCATAGCTGAGTACAAGGTAACTCATAGTTTATTTCATGCAGAAACTGTACTGGGGAAAAGGCTGCAGCTAGCTGCAATATATAGTCTAGCCCCTAGGCAGCAGCCAATAGGTTTGAACCAACCATTGCCACCTGGAGATAGCCAATTGCAGCACAGGAGACTTGTAGTCTGGGTTGCTGGAGAGCCGTTAGCTGCTCCAGCAACCCACATGGTATTCTTCAAGAGCCCAGTACATAACAATGGCCTTTTTTTTTTACAAATTCAGCAGCAAACAGTAAAATCTGGACTTTCTTCCCTGTCCTTTTCCTTCTGCCAGGTTCATTGATGGACCTATGACAGTGCACTTTTTAAAAATTCACCTTGGTTTCAGATGAAATTGACAAGAATTCTGCTACTTTCCCATTCAAGCCTAAGTGATAGGAAAAAAATGGTAAAAACTGAAATTTTCTCTTTCCTCCACTTTTATTAATTCAGAGAAAGTAAGGAAGCAGGAAAATCCTCCAATCAGGAACTCTGGTAAATATGCTCTGGACAAAAGACCAGGCCAGCACAGTGACCAAAATGAAGGAAGGGGTTTAAAACCAGAAAGGGATTTCTTAAGCCAACTTTATTTCCGGCAGATCTAGAAAGAGTGCAGAGAAGACTAATAAAAATGTTTAGGAGAGTGGAGGCTAAAACACATGAAGAACAGTTGCAGAAATTGGGTATGTCCAGTTTAATGAAAAGAAAGACTAGGAGTGACATGATAGCAGTGTTCCAATATCTAAAGAGCTGCCACAAAGAAAAGGGGATCAATCTATTAATCACCAATTAATCAGTGGAATGGTTTGCATCCAGAAGTTGCGGTTTGCCTGAAGTGTTATAGGATTTCCTGCCTGAGCTGGGAGTTGGACTAGAAGACCTCCAAGGCCCCTCCAACTCTATTATTCTGTTATTCTGTTATGCCAGGGCAACAAGCAGCTAAAGGCTGCATTGTGGAAAAGCCCACTCCATCATCGTTTCAGTCAGAGACCATTGTACTCAGCATGAGCATAAATAAAAGAACATTAGTACAGTGGTATAAACATAAATGTTATCAAAATGTACTGCTTAAAACTCACCCAGTTATTTCCCTTTTATATCCTTTATCAAAGCATATATTCCCCTTATTCTTGAGTAAAATTTCCTCACCTTATTTGTAAATTCTTTTGATCAGATAGGAAAAACAATGGCAGTGTATGTGGGGTATGTGTGTGTGTGTGTTGTTCCATTAACAAATCTCTTCCTTAAAAATAATGTATCTTTTTTGAAAGCCTGTGTACCAAGGGATAAAGCCAGGGCTACTCATTAAAATATTGTGGAGCAGGTGGCTGCTAGTGAATAGCGCTGGGAGAAAGAAATTAACAGAAATTGAAAAGTTTGGAAACTACCGTTTTCCCCCCAATGCCTGTAAATAGACTTGTACATAGTAAAAGAAATTCCCCGTCATCTCTGTTTCTGTGAAGCAATTGTCCTCCTTTAAAGACACACCCACACTGAGGTATGAAAGAGCCTGAGGCCCTGCTATGAAAGCATCTAAAAGATTCTCTAGTTTAGAGCTGTTCTGTTTTTTTTAAACTTTCTCCTTAAAATTTTTGATTTTGCTGAAGATTTAAAAATTGACTTCATGAACCAACAATACTGAAGATTCACGCAGAGGAACATATTTCTTCTATTGCTCTGATTATTAATATGGGTTATGCTGCTCTGGGCAGTTCCACAATGGTTTTAGCATTATCAATATTTTAATTACTACTGTATGTATGCTGTTGGATACTTTCAGTTCAGAAAGTCAGGCTGATGTAATGGTTAAGACACCAGGTTAGAATCCACGAGACTGTGAGTTTTGGCACGAAGCCAACTGGGTGACCCGGGGTCAGCCACTCTCTCTCATCTCTAGGAAAGAGGCAATGGCAAACCACCATTTTCTTTTGCCAAAAAAACTGAAGAGACTTCTCCAAGGGATTTGCCGGGAGCCAGTAATGACTCAAAGGCACAACATTTTTAGTTCATTACTAAAATCAACTAAATGGATGATCAGGCTGTTCTTGAAAACTACCATGAGAAAAAGGCTGAGACATTTTTATTGGCTCCCAAATCTCTTGAAAAAATTCTTTGATTCCTCTTAAATCAGAATAATATATTACTAATGTCCAATGGTAGTTACATTCTATTTTATGGAAGCTTATACTTTAATTGATATGAATGTCTGAGATCCCGCAAACCTCTGATTTTGGCTTCATTCCTGCTTTGCACAAGCACTAATGTAGTTCCATTTTTTTCAAAAAGATATACAGTGAACTAGTGCTGAGACCTTTCCTCTAAAAAGTCTATGTTTTATTGCTGAACAATTCCAATACAATTTTTTAATATATATGCATGTATGTTTTTTATGTTTTAATAATTATTTGTGAGGAAGATGGGCAGTTTCTAAATTTGATAAATAAATCAAAGTAAATAAATCTTCTTATTCAACAATACGAATTGTTTCACAGACCTCCAACAGCTGATGTTTAAATTGTTAAAAATCATTCAAAATTGCCTCTCTGGGGACCAGGGGGGGCAACATTCTTATGGATGTTTGGGGATCTGAGGTGGAAGTTTGCTCTGTCCGCCTTAGAGAGCGAGACATTTTCATGAGAGCCACAAGACTGCAGTCTTAACATTCAATTAGAACTATTTGGAAAACAGACCTTTTGATGTATACCAGAGGTCACCAACCTTTTGAGCACCAGGGACCAGTTGTGCAGAGAGAGATTTTTCTGCGGACCAGAGGGGACATGGTTTCATGTACTGCCTGCATCCTGCAGATGGGGCTTTGCTTGTTTGCATTGACTGGTTTCTGGCATGTCGCAGCCTGGTGCTGGTCCACGGACCAGGAGTTGGGGACCCTTGATGTATACAGTTCAGAACTATAATAGAATATCTTACTAACTCTTGATCTTTCTTTAGGTATGTGGAGTAATGTGTTTTCCTACAACCTCTTGGATGCCTGGCATGGAATTGAGAGTTCAGAAGATAGTTTTTGGTACAGCCATATCCAAGACAAAATAAAGCAAATAGGTTAGTAAAATACTACTCACTTTAAATTTGATTATGGATTTTAATTATTTAGTTTATACAATAACTTTCTAGTCCTGAGTATCAATTCTAGTGATAAAATCCTGGGTGTAGATTTCCATTAAGTGAATTCAAAGCAGCTATACTATTGTAAAAAAGTTAATTTTAAAATGTAATGAAAAAGACCAGAGATTGAGAAACACTACTATAGAATAATGACAAATAATGACAAATGAAAAATAATGGATTTAAGCTAGCAATTAAAGATTAATAAACATGCTGTAACCTCCTTCTTCATCTGACCAGATTCTAATCTCAGAATTGCATTAGATATGCATTTTGGAACTTGGAACACCATTCCTATAAACTTAGTTTGGATAGTTTCCCTCTATGTATTGTTTAGAAAGGAGCCTAGATGTGAAACATGGAACAAATGAGCCAGTGATTTGGCTGTGAATAATTTGAGAAGTGTAAGGGATATGTTCTCCACCTCTTGTGCAGAAGAATCTTAAGACAGCTGAAGAAGGATTTTTTTTTGAGTCTGTGCATCCTCTATGTTGACGTGTGAGTTCCATGTACAGGAATTTGAGTTTTAAAAGGCAATCTAAATATTTGAAAAGTCTCACCTGCTCAAGCTTTGCCCTTCTATTGCTTAGTGAAGCTTACTGAATATTTTTTTTTAGCAAAGACCATTATTTTGGTCTTCTGGAAGTTTAGAACAAGGTGATGTTCATTGCAGTAGCACACAAGGCTTTTGAGTGTGCACCAAAAACCAATGGGGGTCCTTGAAATGATGGCTATGTCATCTGCATAAAGCAGAAGTAGAACATGCATTTCTGTTATTCCAAGCAGATGGAAGTTTGGATCAAAAGTTCTTTTGCTAATTAGTTGGTTGACCCATAAAAGAGAGAGAGAGAGAGAGCATCCATGCCTGACTCTACTGTGCACAGAGATTGTCTGAAATTAGACTCTTGTAGATTGAATCTTACTTTGATTCACAAGAATAGTGTCTTGATACAATTCATGGATTAGGAACAATAGCATCATGATGTCCAGTCCCCTTAGTTGATGTCCAGTCCCCTTAGTTTTTCCCATAGAAAGGATCTTGAGCTTGAGTCCAATGCTGACTTGAAGATGGCAAAAGCCACATACAGAGAAACACAAAATTGTCTACTGTATTTATCAATCAGTACAATAAATATAATTATACAAGTCTAATATCAACTAGCCAGCTCTGTATCATGCCTGATTACACCCAAAAAAGCTTCATTCACCAACCATGTGGACAACTGCAGGAGTTTTATTCCACACACAGTCAGAGAATAGCCTACCTATTATATTAATTATGTATATTTATATGTATACAGTATATGTGTATATATGAATATACATACACACATACAGGCACACAATCTCTCCCTTCTTCCCTCCCTCTCCCCTCTCATATAGGGTATACCAAAAGTTGAGATCCATAGGCCAATCACAATATGTTTTACTCTTTTTTTCACAGAAACTGCTACTGAATTCAGAATTGTTCAAAAGTCAAGCAACAAGAGTGTTTAGAAGAAAATGGAAACCAATTCAAAACATTTTTAATATACAGAAATGCATATAATAAATGTTCTATGGGGCTTGGCTTTTGGTACACTTTGAAGTGATATAATCAATGATGAAAATTTTGCAATATACATTAGTCTATCTTTTCCTCTTAGTCCTTGCTCCTCTAAACTAACCCATGTATCTTCTGTTCTTCAGAGGAAAAACCACCTCTCCCACCAGTAGCTGAAGCAGTGAAAACTTATCTGGTCACGCCTAGACATAAGATTATGAAGATAATTCGTGAAGTCTTAACAGAGCGTGTATTAACCTCAGAGGTCTACAATTTCTTAAATGGATTCCAATTAAATAATGGATATCTAGAGAATAAACATTTTTATATATGGAAAGGTACATGGTAAACGCTAAGAAAATTTGTATCAGTTTGTTCATTAACGTGATGGTTGACTTGATTTTTTTTAAAAATGCAAGTGTTTATGTTAAAATATAGTTACTAAACTGTCTAAAATTGGACATATCTCTCCCCTGAAAATAGCAATTGTCAAATAAACTACAATGGTTGGATTCTTCAAGCCAAATGAACTACATTAATAGCTTTGCACAATATGTGAACTTAGCAACTAAAATGAAGCATTTGAATTCCAAAGTAACAAAGAGTCGAATAAGTTCACAATCTGGCTCAGATATGTTACTGGAATGTGATTTGGATAATTCTAATTCCACAATATATTAAATAAACAATAAAATAATATTGCTAAGGGTATTTGCAAGAACTGAAGAATATCACATACCAATGGGTAAGATTTCTAAGGAGTATGAAAGTATAGTTCTAGATGGAGAATAATTTAACAAAATATTCTTTTTCACATTTATCGTATACCACAGGGAATGTTTTTAAAAATTGGTAGTTAACTTTATTATGTTGAAAGTATAATGTGGGCGATATTGATTTGTCTGCTTTTGCCCATTTTTGTTTAATTTCCATGTATTTATTAATATGGTATTACAAATATGAATATAGTTTAAATCTGAATTCCTGAGATGTATTCACTTTATGTGCTGCCGATCTCTCAATATTATGGAAATACAGCTCATGTAGTCAAGGTTTAATGATGGGTGCAAAAAATAGACTCCATGAAGCGTGTGTTTTGTTGTTCTCTTTATTTTCTGTTTTTAGTTCCCCTACCCCCTTTTTTCAATCTTTTTCTTTCTCTTCTGTTCTTTCATTTATTAAAGCAAATATACCAGCAGTGAATCAATTACTTCCTTGTTTCATACTAGATGGTCCTCAGTTGCTACCTCATTCTTGTTCCACACTGGCAATTTTCAGGGCAACAGGTGCCTTCAAAAGAACATTTAGTTATAGAGACAGGTTTCCTTTGGATCAGATATAAATGGATAATAAGCTGTTTCAACTAACATTCCATACTTCACAAGATATGGTTTATGAATGCGGAAATGTGATATGAATGTGGTGAAGTTGAATACACACACACACAAACACACACACTTAAATCAAGATGCAGCAAACTACTTTTTGAAGCTATGAGCTGCTAATGAAAATGCTTGCCTTTCAGATACTGTACTGGACACTTTTCCTAACCAGCTAATGACTCCATTGGAATATCTGAGCCTTGTGGATACAGCTGCCTTTATAGATACCAGTTACGCACCACTGATGAAGCCAGAGAGAAAAGTGGATGTCATTATACATTTGAATTATTCTACAGGCTCACAAACAGCAGTGAGATGATTTACAATTAAGTGTGTTTTTGTTGAATTAGTTTGTGTCTTACATTTACAGGATTCTACAGAAAAGAACTCTGAGAATTCAGAGTTGTGCATGTCTATACATGTGTTTTTGTTTGGTATGAGAATTCTAGCATTAAATGGGCTTAAAATAATGATGCCATTCCCTCTGGGGACAAACATACACAACTGCATTTTCACTCATAATAAACACTGTTATTGTAGTACTGGCAACAAGAAAACCTTCTTTAAAAGTCTTGGAGATTATTTGTGGAGATCACAAAACTGGGTAGAAGAGGCTTTGCCCTTACCTCCATATCTTCTTTC
Source organism: Vipera berus (assembly GCF_964194415.1). NCBI lineage: Eukaryota > Metazoa > Chordata > Lepidosauria > Squamata > Viperidae > Vipera > Vipera berus. Next base: position 68,904,131 of record NC_138202.1, on the reverse strand, counting down.
CTCAGTCTGTCTAGCCAAAGATTTTGGTAAAGTGATTAACAGTCTAGAGTTCAAATTAGCAGGGACGTTTACTGTTGATGTCAATAGCTAATCCCAGTGTATAGTGCAAGTTCCAAATATATAGCTTTTTACAGGGGGAAGACCTCCAAGGTCACTTCCAACTCTGTTATTCTATTCTATTCTATTCTGTTCTATTCTATTCTATTCTATTCTATTCTATTCTATTCTATTCTATTCTATTCTATTCTATTCTATTCTATTCTATTCTATCCTATTCTATCCTATCCTATCCTATCCTATCCTATCCTATCCTATCCTATCCTATCCTATCCTATCCTATCCTATCCTATCCTATTCTATTCTATTCTATTCTATTCTATTCTATTCTATTCTATTCTATTCTATTCTATTCTATTCTATTCTTTATTGATGGTCAATTTTAAGGGAGCAAAATACAAGGCATTGTCAAATCCAGTGAAAAGATCAAAGTCTCTTGGGAAGCTATTATGGCTTGAAGGCACTGCATGGAGCACACAAAGTTGGGAAATTATAGGAAGTTGTACCAGTGCCACCCTATACTTAAGTATATCTTAAATGCAAGAAATCCTGAGACTCCATCTACCCACAGCCAGTACTGATCAGTTCTGATTACAAGATTCAGGTTATTCAGGAACAATAATCTACTTCTGGGTAGATATCAAGCCTAAACATCCCAAGAAAAGAAACATTCTTCCATTTTTGCCTAAAGGGGCCAATGAAGTTCTCCCATGCATGACTTCAATGTATGAAAAGCAAACTGAACATTGTAAGGAGCAAATTCAGAATCCAGTCTAAATCAAGACACAGATAATTTTCACGGATAGGCTTTAATGGTATGTGGGAATCATATAGACAAGATGCAGACATAGACAAGAGTCTGTTAATTGCAATAACAGGATTAGCTTACAATAAAGTAGAATTAGCTCTTCTGATCTTATTTCTTGTCTGGTCTATGTCGTGAAGCTAACATCAATCTTGCAAGCCTTTAAAATACTTCTTTTCCTCATTCCCTTTCCAGCTCCAAAACTAGGAGGACCTCTTCTGAGCCACTTGCTCTTCCCACATTCCTGCTGTAGGCTAAGCTACCTTTTAGCCAACTGTTTCCTCGGTTGTGTCTTGTTGCCATATCTCCCAAGGCCATCTCATATACCATTATACAGGCTCAGTGGATGTTGATTTACCCAGCCACATTCTTTGTGCACAGATAAGTTGAATTGTGTGCCAAGAGAGATCATCCTTAACTAATAGATCCCTATAAAATCTTCTAATCTTCAGTCCTAGAGGAGATCAACCCTGACTGCTCTTTAGAAGGCCAGATTCTGAAGTTGAAACTCAAATACTTTGGCCACCTAATGAGAAGGAAGGACCCACTGGAGAAGAGCCTAATGCTGGGAAAGGTTGAGGGCAATAGAAGAAGGGGACGACAGAGAATGAGGTGGCTGGATGGAGTCTACTGAAGCAGTAGGCATGGACTCCAGAAGATGGTAGAGGACAGGAAGGCCTGGAGGAACGTTGTCCATGGGGTCGTGATGGGTCGGACACGACTTCACAGCTAACAACAAATAAAATCTTCTGACAAGTGCAAGAAATCGGGAACCAGGGTTGTTCAAATAAATACAGGTAGTCCTCAACAAACAACAGTTCATTTAGTGACCGTTCCAAGTTACAACAGCACTGAAAAAAGTGACTTATGACTGTTTTACACAGTTATACCTTTGCAGCATCCCCGTCATCATGTGATCAAAGTTCAGTTGTTTGACAACTTGTTCATATTTATGACCATTGCTCTGTCCCAAGGTCATGTGTTCACCTTTTATGACCTTCTGACAAGCAAAGTCAGAAAGTCAGCTTAGCTATTGCTAAGCACATTGATTTGTGCTTCTTAGATTGTAAGCCGCCCTGAGTCTTCGGAGAAGGGCGGGATATAAATGGGATTAAAAAAAAAGTCAATGGGGAAGCCAGATTCACTTAACAAACAGGTCACTAACTTATCAATTGCAGTGATTCACTTAAGAACTGCGGCAAGAAAGGTCGTAAAATGGGGCAAAACTCACTTAACAACCTAAATTTGGGGCTCAATTGTGATCTAAGTCAAGGACTACCTGTACAGGTTTATTCCATGCTATCTCTAAACAAGAATCTGTACTACTAATGGTCAAGACAAATTAGCTGTAGATAAGAGTCAATGGAATTTAAGGATGGCTGGACTTAGATCTATTGTGGGCGCAAAAGGGACTCCACACTGATGATGCACTTGACCCCTCTCTTGGGCTCAACTTAGTCATCTCCGACCCCTTCCCTTGATTTCATAGGTAGAAATGAATTGGAGCAAAAGATCAAGAAAAAAGCTGCCTCAGTCAAGAACAAAATCTGACTATCATTACTGCAACTTATTATTCTTATTATTGCTAATATTTGCTTTGTCCTGTGATAATCTAGCCTTTATATGAAGCTTCCAGATACTTTGCAAAGCAAGGGATTCCTTTCCCCAAAATAGATCTGAGTATGGAAAAGAATCTGAAGGAGTGCTATGTTTTTGAAGATGCTACAGATTCCAATGCACCTATTGTGGTTTTTTTCCCACTAATAAATGATACCTTCAGGAAATACAAAGCACCAGGTAAGTTCCTTGTTTCCTTAACAGAGCTAACCTTTTTTTTCACAGGTGAACATTCATCATTTGGTGAACTAAACCATCTACTACACTTGTTTGCAAGTTTATACAAACCTATCATCATTACTCATAATCCTCCACCTGAGTTACCCTTCATTTTCTATATTTAGATGACTCTTATTTAAAAAAATATCTTAATAGTTGTCCCAAAGATGCTTTTTCAAAAGGCAGCTAGATTTGTTTTTCCTTGAAGATGCTTTGGTTCTCATCCAAGAAGCTTCTTCAATGCTAGTCAGTTGTACAGTCTTGGGGTAGTCAAGAAGATATCAAACTATTTAAATTATATTAAGTCAGTGATATATAGTCTGGAGTCCCAGGGACATATATGAACCTACAATTCTGGGTTTGGTCCAAAGGATCCCTGGGAAATTTGTCCCCAAATTGTACTGCTTAATATGACAATGGAGGGAAATTGTTAAAGACATTGGGAGAAATTACATTAAACTAAGGATTTGTCCCATATTTTTCTCCTAGCTTTTTCTATTTCCTGAATGCAATCCCTAGCACAACATTCAAAGACTGCCACCTTCCCTCCCCTCCTCCCACAAAGTTAAGCTTTCTTATGTTAAATAGATCTAATATTATGGGCATTATCATGCCTTAGAAGTGCATGTCTTTCCTTCATCTCCAGCATTCATTGTGACTTGTTTTGGAGTCTTCAGCCTTTGCATCGTTAGTGTGCTACTCCATCCCACAACAAACAGGAAGTTATGAAGAATGGAAGTTCTCTTTTGTTTGTGAGATAGACTAGCACCCTAATGATGCAAAAGCTGAACTTAGGGAAATACATGCTTTTGTAACTCGACAGCTGAATGTCTGCAGGATTCCTTCTCAGCAAAGGCCTCAACAACCCTGCCATTCTGCTATAATGGATTGATAATGGAGCCAACATTATTCTATTCCAGTGGATACATCATCTCCTTGGTTCCCTAACTGTGAAAGACTGAAAACATGGATCAGTGTTAAGGATATTTATATATTTTTATCTCTTTAATGCCATGTGGAAAACAAGGCAGAGTGGAAGAGTACCAGAACACTCTCTCCCATATTGTGTTCTGGGTAGTGTACGTTTTTTTCTGTTAGCAAGTTTTTACTTATCTCAGATCTGTCTGTAGGATCCTTAAGAAGACCTTTCCACATATGTACACTTTCCACTTCACATCCTAATTAATTTAATAGATTTATTCTAAGTAGATATAAATTGCATTATATGTAAAAAAGGAAAGTCCTTCAAAATCTATAACCTCATAAGAGAATGTTTACACACTCAATTTATTAATGACAAAAGAAGTAGGCAGAGAACATTACAGAAATTAAAATTATATGAACTAAGCCAGCATCCAATTGGGGAACTATCTAAGATTTCATGTTTCTCATTCTGCTTTCTTAACCAAAGCAGAGTATCAATGTAATAAATACGTAATAGTGTAAAATTGCTACATAAGTCAATGGAAGGGAAAAATTGTTGTGCTTGAGTCATTTCAAAATTCAACTCAGGTATAACTCCTGTTTGGAATTAATGAGTGCATTATTTTTGTGATTTATGATGGCTAATGTTGAAATAGGTGGAAGCTGTAATTCAGAAAGCAGCAGGTTCCCCTCCCTGATGTAATTCAGCAGCAGAAGGTTTAGATCAGGCATGTCAAACTTGTGATGTCATGTGATGTCACACGACGTATTGCGACTTTTTCCTCATTGCCGGCAATGGGGTGGGTGCGGTTTTAGTATGATGCATCCGGCCCACAGGGTGGCAGTTTGACATGCCTGGTTTATAATCAGATCAACTCTTGTGACAGACAATCATAAAATGATATTAACTTGGTTCTGTAATAGGGATAGCACAGTGGTGGGATTCAAATATGTGAACAACCAGTTCTCTGTGTGGATTCCACTTATGGAAGTCCTTTCTGGGCCTGGGCAACAAAAAAATTAGCTACCGGTTCTGCTGAACTAGTGAGAACTGGCTGAATCCCACCACTGGGATAGTAGCACTAATAAAAAGATACAGATTTTGTTGTGTAGATTTTGAGCAAATAATATATTTAGTGTTAAATGGTGTTTTGCAGGTATGAAACGTGGTCCCACTGAATTGAAGCAAGGTGAAGTTGATGTAACTAGTCTTCTTTCTCCATATGGAGTACAAAACTTTCAATACACTGAGGAGAATTTTGATAAGTTAATAGACTTATCTAGTTACAACATTCAGAACAACCAAAACTCAATTCTTCAAGCTTTACAAAGAGCAATAGAGAGAAAAAAGCATCAAACAAAATAGACATCTTTTCAAATACAACTGGAAGACTGCTGAACCAGCTATTGCAATTTCTGTGGATTAATTTATCATCAATGGCTATGTCATTTTACAATATATTAAGACCATAATACATTTTCATTATGACATTATATTAGTAGATCTCAGGAGCATTTGATCTGTATAATAGCATCTGAATTACAGAAAGTCTTCCTAGGAATATTCATTGAACAATCATTTCTTGATGCTCGAGATGTTGAACAAAATGTGCCTTAAGTGATATGATGCACAACTGTATTCTTTGCTTCCTTCATGTGTATGTTTGACCCTTATTATTCTTGATATTATTATTTGGATGCTTATTGATGTGACTACAAGTTATTATATCTCTAATTTATTAGGTAATAAATATAATATGCATATTATGTATTTCTAATAGCCAATATTCTCTGGCCAGTTTACAAATATTTTTTTTTAAAATCTATGAAAGATAAAAATAATACGATAACATTACTCTTTTTCCACTGTTCTCAATAAATAAACTAAGCAGAAAATATGTTGCAATTGGAAGCTATATTTTAAGAGGGAATTGGGCCCTTGGGCCTCCAAAGAGTTTCGCATCATCTAAGCAACATGAGCAAAAGAGGTAGGGGGATTAATGTAACTACTTTATACCAGTGTAAAAATAAACTTTAAAAGTTGCATGGCAAGAGGAGCAAGAACTGCCAGTTCTTAACAGAAGAAGAAAAGCGACCTCGTTTAATCTTAAATATTGGGTTAGATAATTAAGGTATTGTGAAAGAAGAAAAGATTCAGGGTAGGAAAGCATCATTCTGGAAATGTCAAATGAATTCAAATTATGAGACTTAGATAAAAGACACAGGGGAAAATCCTGTAGTAGGGTGGGATTGATTTGAGGCTTTGGGGATTTTTTGGTCTCTTTTCTGAAAAATAGTTTTGTTAACATTGTCCTTCGATGTTATTACATTACCCCCAAACTCAGTTTGATCAAGTGTGCTAGATCGTTCACACATTTCCAAGGAAAACTGTGGGAAGGCAACATAAGGACAGGCTATATCACGTGTAATAATTAAAGGACAATGTTACGTTTTCAAGGGGAAAAGTCACTATTTGGTTTCTTTTTTCTTCCTTTCAAAATGCCACTCGCTGCTTTCTTGACTGAAAATAGGGTGGATAATTTTGAGATGCTATGTTTGCACAGCTCAGGTAATTTCACAGGAATTTGCCTTGATAGGCAGGATATAATTGAACATCATGCGCAGCTACTATAGCGTATTTATTAATTTGTACTACTGTCTATAAAGGTGGAAGGAGCTCCAATTACTGTGTCTAAATACAAGTTTTCATTTTTGAAGAGTTTTTTGTTTGTAAAATACTTCCGGTTATAATGGGAAACACCATAAGCAGTAATTAATTTACGTGTTTTGAATCTTGTCTAGTATCTCAAACCTCTCCCTTTGATAAATTGTTTTCACGTGGGTGCAGTCATTTCAATCTTTCACAATTTAGTCCAGTGTTGCAATATGACATTAGAGAATTATATATGACACCAAAGATGACAGGAAAGAAACACAAATCATTGTGAGTGCAAATATGGCAACCCTGTTAAAAATACAGTCTTATCAAATCCAATACTTTCTTTTGCAGAATGGTCAGTCAAGGCTTCTAGGAAACATACGTACGGGGCTGGGGAAAAATTGTCCACTCCTACTGTTATTTCTTAGTATCTGTTATTCATAGGCATATTACTTCTACCAATAAAGGAGAATATTTGTAGCTCAGAGTTGAAATGAGGGGCCCTTGCTGCTGTCTGAGTTTGTTTGTTTTCTTGCTGATGTTTCTTCTATTGGCATCCTTCAGTCTCGAGAGACTATGGCATCGTGCTCTGGAAAGAGGTCCTAAAGCAGCATCTGGTGTGGCTAAAAAGGCCAATTCGAGAGTGGCAGTCCCTTCCACACTGACGGCAGATACAATCTGTCCCCTGTCTAGCCCCCAGATTTCACTGGTTCCGGGACTGCCTCTTTGCCTCAGCCTGCCGAACAAGTGTCTCTTTGAATTGGAGAAGGTCATGCTACATCTTTAGCCTCCAAGCTGAGTGATCAGAGGTCAAGGTTTCCCAGCTGTTAATGTCCATTCCCAAGGCCTTTAGATTCCTCTTGCAGATATCCTTATATTGCAACTCTGGTCTCCCTCTGGGGCTCTTTCCCTGCACTAGTTCTCCATACAGGATATCTTTCGGAATCCGACCATCAGCCATTCTCCTGATATGCCCAAGCCAGTGTAGATGTCGCTGTTTGAATAGTGTATACATGCTAGAAATTCCAGCACATTCCAGGACTGCGCTATTTTCGTGACTGTGTACAATCACGTTCTGGTAACTCCTGCAATGCAGCTGGAACTAATCGTATCGGCCTCGCCGTTCCATTGGACTATTTTAGCGATGTGGAGAGGGGGGATCTGCTGCTTGGGTAACAGTCTATCCTCCATATTAATCTGATGTTTCATCACACAAACTATGTGACATCATCAGTGCCAGTCCTAGTCCAGTGCTGGTTCTGATGATGTTACCCAGTCTGGGTAATGAAATGTCTGCAAGAAAACAACCAAGCTCAGAGAGCACCAAGGACCCTTCATACTACTTCTAACTTTAGAGATAGAACATAAGGCACTATAAGTAGTTCCTGACATGTTTTTTTCCCATATTCCCTTTGAGGCCATCAATACAATCCATGACACCCTCTGGGAAGCTTTAAAAGAGGCAGGATTTTGGGCACGTGCCTCAGTCCAAGGCCCACCAATTTGTACACCTGTATGATGTTGATAAAAGTAGAAAAAGGTGGAGATTGGGTTGCAATGCTGTGTTTACGATCTTGCCTATTTTGACACTCCCTTAAAGATATTACCATAATGTTATTACTATTTTATTTTATTTTTTAAGGAATTCACATGTGGTCAACACCAAGAACTGATTTATGCCATGGTTTTCCCATAGGTGATGTGAAGAAGCATTTAAAATTACTCATATCAAACAAACCTGTTTTTCATCAGGGCAGTGACAAAGTTTTAGTCACAAAACAGGTTGTTGGCTTTACTCTTTGTTCTGCAAAGCACTGCATTTCCCCTTTTCACAGTTCAGTTCGTTTGCATGTGACCAAATGGAAACCAGGCGAGATAAGTTAGATAGATCAGCAGGTTTGTTTAGAGATGGCTTACCTTTTCATAGTGTAGCTTCCATGCAGTTGATTTCATTATCCCAGATCAGCTGTTAGATGACTTCAATAGTATAGTTACTATTATTTAATAGTTTATTACTTTGCAGCTGGCATACTACAGGTAGTCCTCAATGGAGTCTGCCCACTACCAGACTTTGCCCCCTGGTCTTCCTGATCCAGTCATTAAATAACCCTGTGGGTCATTAAACAGAGCATGGGATGCCTCAGGACTAGGGGGAGGCCCAGCAAAGAACCAGGTCTGCCTGCCCTGGACTTCCCAAGGCAACCCCCCCACCCCCTAAAACTTCCCTGTGCTCTGTTTCCCACCCCTCAGGCTCCCCCACAGCCCTTAAAACCTGTTCCCCTCCCTAAACAGGATCCCCACAAACCTTCTTCTCTTACACCAGGTTCCTGCAGAACTTGGGCCACTTACCTACTACCCATTATCCATCACATACTTAAAGATCTCTGGAGCTCCTGGCTTCATGTTGGGGAAGGAGGGCATATCACTCTGACCTTCCCTGAGTCATGTAACCACCATTTCTGCACAATCACAATTCCTTGTGGCCACATTGAAACAGTGGCTGCTTCTGTGATATGGCCTTGTGCCCCAGCAACGAAGGGATCCATTCTGCTTCTCCAATACAGTCTGCGCAGTGCTGTGGAAAGCTCTGGGGAGGAGGTCCAAGGCTTGCAGAGACTTGGTGGGGTGGGATGGGGAGGGAGATAGGCATAGGGACGCTGCAGCATACCTGCAGTTGGTCAAAAGAGTGAATGACTGCAGGGGTGCTGCAGCGGCTGTAGCTTCAAAACTGGGTCATAAGTAGTGTATGGGCAGTCTGTTGTACCTTCAAAGAGTTGCAAAGCAACTGGTTGTAAGTTAAGGACCACCTTTATGGTCTTTAATGTTTTTATACTGAAGTTCTATTATACATGTTATGTGAATCCAACAGAATGAATTCATAACATTAAAAAAATCAATAAAAAGCATTTACATAAAGGTAAATGCAACATAGTCAACAAGTTTGTCAATGATTTTATTTTGCTTTTTAGAACTTGCATATAACATTTCCAGGTTTCACCATTATTTATTAATAATAGTGTTCTTATTCTTATCTAACTTGGCTTTAATTTCCTCTTTCAAGTGCAAATGAGGGAACATGATGGAATGTCCTCCCAGGCAAGTAATTTTCTTTCAGTTGAGATTAGTAGAGAAACGATTTCTCTCAAATTACACTTGACAGTCATAAAACATTTTGTGCTATAAGCATCTCTTCAATCACAAGGATATATATGGCATTGGGTGAGATACAAATGCAGAGGAGAGAAAGAACTAAACACACATAAGGAAATCGAAGAATTATTCATAAATTTGGTTTCCACAAATCTAATGACAAAAGCATAAATGCAAGATGTGACGGGGTTTATTTAGTTAATAAGGATCCTTCCAAAGTGCCTACCTATATTTCTCCATAATACAGAAAAGGAAGAAAAAAACCAGACAGAACTATCTTTCACAACCTCACACCTCAAGGCAACAAGCTATTATTTAGCAGGTTTTCCTGTCTACTGAAGTAGGAGAAAATGGGGTGGGATCCATATTTCTCTTCTGCAATCCAAATGGGCGGGTCTAATGTTTAGTTTTAAGGTACTGTACTTTCATACTGATTGCTGCCGGCATAACTGGAAGAATGTATCAGCAGCACCAGCCCATTAAGTTGACTTATAAAGCAATACCTGCCCTGAGTGAGACCATAGCAGGACCACCCTCTCAGGTAAGGTACCTTTTCTTCTGGGAAAATGTAATCTGTGTTTTTGTTATTTATTTGTGCCGAGACTTTGGGGTATTGGGAAAAAAAGATATTAGAAAATAAATGTGTATTTATTTTCTGCAGAAGGGCTAAGTACAGTAGACATCTTTTTCCCCTGATAATTTGGCAAAGGATATTGATTTTTTTCTTTCTCTTATTCACTATTATATCCCTGCAGCCATAGTAATAGCAAAAGGTTTGTATGAAAAATAAGTTGCATACCAGATCATCAATTTGGGGAATCCACTATCAGGCAAGAAACACTGCTGGAAGTTTGTCTAGTTCCATTATTTGGAGACTGTGATCACACAGCAGAAGGATGCAGTCTTCTGATATCTCTGAATTCATCCCTGTAAGATGATTAAATATGCCCTAGCAAAATGGGGAGCAGCCAACTTCAAAGGAAATTCAATGATCACAGAAGTGACTGGGAAATCGTCATTTCATTTTTAGTTTCTCACCCATATAAGGAATTTGCTCAGATCTGACCAAGATCAGTGTTGCTATGGTTACAATTAGTAGAAACCCAATGTCACCAAAACTCTGTTTAAAACAATCCAGTTGGGACAGTAAAAAGTTCAGAGATGTAATTCCCAGAGAAGCCCTTTTGATGCCAGGAACCATCTCTCACACATTACAGCTGACTGGGACTGGTTAATTTCACTTCAGTTCCAATGAATTCATTGACTTAAACTAACTTTCTATAGCCAGTGGAATGGCTTGCCTTCAGAAGTTGTGGGTGCTCCATCACTGGAAGCTTTTAAGAAGAGACTTGACAACCACTTATCTGGAATGGTATAGGGTATCCTGCCTGAGCAAGGGGTTGGAATAGAAGACCTCCAAGGTTTCTTCTAACACTATTATTCTGTTCTGTTCTAAACCCAGAGCTGACTGGATATAACCTTTCACATGTTACACTAACCTGGCCCATTAACTACTTAAGCAAATAGACTAGTTGCACAGGTATAAAATAGGTGGTATCTGGTCCAAAGGAGAATCTAGGTGTCCTAGTGGACAACCACTTAAGTATAAGCCAGTAGTATGTTTCAGCTGCCAAAAAAGCCAATTCAGTCCTAGGATGCATCAGCTGAGGGATAGTATCAAGATCATGTGAAGTAATAGAACCATTTTGTACTGAACTGGTAAGACCACACTTGGAGTACTGCATCTATTTCTCATTACCATGATACAAAAAAGATGCTGAGACTTTAAAAAGAGTGCAGAGAAGAGCAAAAAAAGATGATAAGAGTTTTGGAGGCTAAACCATACAGCAGGGGTGTCAAACTCGCAACGTCACATGATGTCGCACGACGTATTGGCGCTTTCCCCCCATTGCTGGCAATGGGGTGGGCACGGTTTTGTTGTGATGCATCTGCCCTGTGGGCCGGCAGTTTGACACCCCTGCCATACAGTGAATGATTGCTAGGTATGACTAGTCTAAGAAAGAGAAGAACTAGGGGGTGACTGGATAGCAGTCTTCTATGTTGAGGGGCTTCAGATTTGAGGGGCTGTCACAGAAAAGAGGGGATCGACCTATTCTCTAAAACACCTGAGGACAGGACAAGAAGGAACAGGTGGAAGATTATCAAAGAGAGATCCAACCTAGAATTAAGGAGAAATTTCCTGACAGTGAGAACAATTAATCAGTGGTATGGCTTGCCTCCAGAAGCTGTGGGTGTTCCAACATTAAAGGTTTTCAAGAAGAGATTGGACAACCATCGTATGGAATGGTGTAGGGTCTCCTGTTTGAGCAGGGGGTTAGACTGGTAGACTCCGAGGTCCTTTCCAACCCTATTATTGGATATTGTATATTCTAGTTGTCAACACTGAACATTTTTTGATTCCCTCCATTCCTTACTGTTATGCTATAAGATGCAGTTAGAATCCAGCAATATTTCATAACTTATCCCTGACCTGACTGACAATTTTATGCAAACATATCTTAAAATAGGCTCCACTAAAACCTATCGAATTTTAATTTTTAAAACCACATTTTACAAAAAGAAGGATTAATTTTACATGTGTTGTCTTTGTTTTATCATTCAATTTTTTCATTCAAGGATAATTGTCCTCTTGTAATTTTTTTTAAGTGCTGGTTTTTAACTCTTATATCTTTTTTGTTGATTGATTGATTTCCTGCCTTTATTATTTATATAAATAACTCAAGGCAGCGAACACACACAATACTCCTTCCACCTCCTATTTTCCTCAGAACAATAGCCCTGTGAGGTGAATTGGACTGAGAAAGAGCCCAGAGTCACCCACTCATCTTTTGTGCCTAAGGTGGGACTAGAACTCATGATCTCTTGGCTTCTAGCCTGGTGCCTTAACCACTAGATTAAACTAGCATCAACTATTCTCTCAAAGTGTCTAACTATGATGATGCCAAATGTGCATCTTTATGTCACAATGTAAGTTCCATACTTTCATATTTGTCTTGCACAGATACATAAAAAGCAAACTTTTCATTGCAGCACACATTTCATTCCTTACTCACACACCCCGCCCCTGATATTGTATTTCAGGATTTCAGGATTTACTAAAATATTTCTTATTTAGTCTACTGTGTACTAAGTTAAAAAAAACCTTGACTTACGTGTGTGTGTGTGTGTGTGTGTGTGTGTTATTTAACATATTCATATACACACTCTTTTTCCCTTCCAGGACTATTCTATAAATGCATCTCCCATAGCAAGCGAAGAACTCCAACACAATGAAATACACTGTCATTCTCAATGCAAGGTACTATGAACACTTAATTTTAGGAAAAGGTGAATTAAGTAATCATTAAAAAGAATGAAAACTGACTAAGAACTATCTGAGCAGACTGATCATGGTAACCTCATCTCCAACAGTTGTAATGGAATAAATACAATTTATTTATTTAATGTTTATATAGCTACTCTATATGTTAATCACTGTTATAATTTCACCACTTTTTCCCCCTGTACAATTCATACTCTGTAATGGGTGTTACCACTGCAATGGCTGGGTTGACACACTGTACTAAGCCAAATTGAGTTTGGATAGTTTCAGATTAGCCTAGTGTGCTAACTCACCCAGTTGTGGTTCATTAAAAAACAAACTGAACAACATATCTTTACAGTATCTGATGAAGGATTTCAAAAATAGGTAGATTAAATTGGGCATTTATTCCCTTTTTGGGTTCTATGAGCCAGCTAGGCATGGTAGAAGTGATGTTTTGGATGTGAATGTATCTGCTTTCAGCCACTGAAACAGTAGGGCAGTCAATTCTGTTCTTGAGCTGAAGAGTGGAGATGTGCCATGGCATGATAGCCAGAGCAGGGAAGAACCAGAGTTCATGCAACTGTTGACCCTTTTTAAAAGAAAGAATGCCTTATTGGCTGGATATAGTTGAGCTTATTGAATTCAAGTTTTTCCCCCCTCTTCATTAGCACTACTTGTTTCTTTTAGTAGCAAGGAAATAAAGATGAACCAAGTCATGAAGTTGATAGGTTTGTGCCAAATACATAATGAGCAAGGATAAAAAGAGCCACTAATTCTCTCCTTCAGTTCCTCATATGTAGTAGGACAGGGATATACAATTAAGGTATACTATGAGGATAGTCAAATGAAAATCACACAGTATTTTTATCCATGTACAACATCAGTGATAAATAACAATTAAGTGCATAGGAAGCTACCCACTGAATACCAAAAATTCCATCCACAGGAAAGGAAAGGTTGGAAGAAGTGGGTGTAAGTGATCTGTTCTTTTAATAACTATTGTGACCAAATGATCTGATTAGAGGAAATGATGAATGCCAAACACAACATTTGTTCAATATGAATACAGATGGACAATATCTTTTTTTTAAAAAAAAAATCAAAGTTGACAAGAAATAATTTTTATCCAGTTCAGTACAATGTCATATGAGGATTTCAGTCATTACTTCCATAGTTGAGCTGCATTTGACTGGGAAAGATAATAACTTATCCCCCCATTCTCCCTAAGGTGCTCTGTGATGATTAATAAATTTAATAAAAGTAGGCAAAAGGGACGCGGTGGCTCAGTGGGTTAGGACGGTGAGCTTGTAGATCAGAAGGTCGGCAGTTTGGCGGGTCGAATCCTGAGTGCTGCGTAACAGAGTGAGTGCCTGTCCCCGGACAAGCGCTTGCTCTTCGGCTTTGAAACGGAGATGAGCACCGGCCCCTAGAGTTGGAAATGACTAGCCCGCATGTGCAGGGGAACCTTTACCTTTACCTTTACCTTTAGGCAAACTCATGGAAGTCATCTGCTCCTATTAGCTGCAGATGGCAGCCAAATACTTATTAGACATACAGTAGGCAGCAAGCCAATTACATGACTGGGGGAATTTCTTTTTTTTTTGCTTTGCACATTACTATGCTGGTTGGGGAATTCTGGGAATTGAAGTCCACCCATCTTCATGCTGCCAAGGTTGAGAAACACTGATTTAAAGGGTTCTTCCATGGTAATAAGGTTGATAAAAGCTATCCTCACTTTAGGAAAGAGAGAAAATAATTGTCAATTTTCAACAACTGCCTGTCTCCAAAACATTATGATGAGCACTGTTAAAAAGAAAGTCAATTTTGGAAGATGAAACACTGGACAACATTTCTCAAAAAGAAAGATAGGGAAAAATATTCCAAATACCAAATCTATTTCTGTCTGTTTATAAATTGCAGTACATTTACATTAGATTTGGATAATTGCATAAATCAAAGCTTTGAACACTGCTGATACTTTTGTAATCTGAAAAGGATTTTTTTAATTAATCCAGTCTTCTGTCTGCAAACCTTTTCCTTAGAAAATGGCAAAACAATTTCTGTCCCCTTTATTTATTTTACAAGGACAATCTCAAGTTATTCTATTTATGGAAGGTGAAACCTGGATCTTCATCAGTGGTAGCAACTTGAACACATATTTTATTTTTCCATAATTCAATTACACAGTGACGGTTAGCTTCATTTTCTATTCAGAGCTGCTTTTATTTCCAACTAAAAAAGCATGTCTTTGGAAATCCGAGAAAACCAAATATATGGCCTCTATTCATATATCAATGTTTTAGCATGTCATAATCAAATGATTCCCAGTGGCTTACATCAAAATCTGATCTACAGTCTGATCAAAAGACCAACAGGGACTATTCAAAATCAGATTTATGTCTTTGTTATTTTTATTATTTATACTGTAAGAGATCACAGAAAAGAAGAACAAAAGAATACAATTTAATATCACCATTTTCTTCTTTATGTTGTTTTTCAGCAAATGAAAACATTTCCTTGCAACTTGCTTACTGTTCGTGTAATACGATTGAGGAATCTCCGCCGGGCTGATGCCTGTGAGTGATCTTTGCTTTATTACAGTTACAGATTTTATTAGTACATATTAGCCACTGTTATTTAGACATTTGTAGATTAAAAATGGCTTCAGAATTTCATTATTGATGAATTTATTGCATAGGAAATTGCATCTGTTTCCATTTTGACTTAATGATTAGTGAATTCTGAAGTTGGATGAAAGGGATATTTGTAATCTGTGTGAGAAAGAAGACTAATCTTGACACGTCCTATGATTCTGTGATTGAGGATAACCCTTGAAAGGTCATGAAAAGAAGTAAAGCAGAAAAAATATTAAAAAGTACTTTGGTTCTTGAAATCACAAATAGACTGACTATATTGAGACATAAGATATTTTACGTCTTTGTCACTTTTATCACCCCAGATTATCAGCCATTTCTGCTGGGCTGTATAGTAATTACAGCCTATAATGTCTAGGGAAATTGTTGATGGGTTGATTTTTCTGGCCTAGAGATAGGAAATCAGATACGTTCTCAGATATTTTGGCCTTCAACTTCTATCACCTCTAACCAACATGTCAATGAGAAGGACATGAGAGCAATACAATTCAAATCTTTTAGAAGTATGTGGTAAATAGTTTGCATTAGATTATCAAACAAAGGTAAACAAAGTCATAACCAAAAGCCAACATGGGTTTCTCAAAAACAGATCATTCCAGACAAATCTTATTGCATTGTTTGACAAAGTGACAAAATTAGTGGGCTGGAGGAATAATTTACTGTGCATATAATTTACTTGGACTTGTAAGGCATTTGATAAATTAGACTGCAACCTACTGCTTGATAAGATAGAAAAATGTGGGTTAGACAGCATCACCACCAGATGGATTTGTAACTGTCTGACCAACCACACTCAACATGTAGACCTCAATGGAACTGCATCTACATGGAGGGAAGCATGCAGTGGGGTACCCCAAAGCTCTGTTTTAGGCCCAGTACTCTTCAACATCTTCATCAATGATTTGGATGAGGGATAATAATAATAATAATAATAATAATAATAATAATAATAATAATAATAATAATAATAATAATAATAACAACAACAACAACAACAACAACAACAACAACAGAGAGGACAAGAAAGAACTGGAGAAGATAACAAAATACAAAGACCTACAAATAGAAATAGAAAGACTGTGGCAAAGGTAAGCAAGGGTAGTACCAATAGTAATAGGTACCTTGGGTGCAATCCCAAAACAACTGGAGCATGACTTGAACACCATTGGCAATGACCAATTCGCCATTAGTCAATTGCAAAAGGCGTCCTTACTAGGAACTGCTTCCATCCTGCAATGATATCTGTAATACCATCAAACTTCTACATCTGCCTATCCCAGGTACTTGGTAAGGACTTGATAGGTAGACAAAAATGCCAAATCCAGTCTGAACATCTGGCTGATTGTGATTATTATTATTATTATTATTATTATTATTATTATTATTATTATTATTATTATTATTGATGATGATGATGATGATGTTGGAAAGGACCTTGGAGATGTGGAAATTCAACATCTAGGAACATAGGCTAAAAAGAACACAAGCAATGATGATGAAAGAGGCTGAAGAAATTGTTCCAATACCTGAACAAACTGACCAACCAGCGGAAGAAGCCGCCACACAGGATGAAGATTCCCCTGTGCAATAACTTGAAAGTGTAGAGCTAAGTAATCTAGCGAAAATGTTAAAAGAAAAGATTGAAAACCACATTAAAAAAAACACAGAAAGAAAAAGACTGCCTGCCATCCATGAAGTGCATAGCAAACGAGTGAAAGATCTGCTAAATGCTGTGAACATTTTAACTTCCATCCCATCCAGCACACTGTATGAAACAAACCAACTAATGTACAGTACAGCCACCATTATAACTGCAGAACTGGGTTATAAAATGCCAAAAAAGAAACCCACTGGAACACCAAAGTGGAAAATTTGACTTGAAAATAAAACAAAAAAACGAGGAGATGTCAGCAAATTGAAATACTTGAAAGAAGGAAAACTAAAGAATGAAAAGCTAAAAAATAGTTGATACAAAAAATATAACCTGGAGGAAAAAACAATAACAGAAATCATGGAAAACCTAAAACAGCAGGTAATAGCAACAGCAAAGAAAATTGAAAGATATGAAAGATGAATAAAACAATATCATGAAAATGTCCAGTTCAGAAGAAACCAGCACCTCTTCTATCGACCACTTGATGAAAATAAAGTCCAAACTACTGTTCTACCATGTAAAGAAAAAACCTCAAACTTTTGGAAAGAACTGTGGGAAAACCCAGCGGAACATAATAAAATTGTCTCCTGGATCAAAGATATCCAAAAACAAGCAATACCTGTTTTTTCTTACTTTGAATTGCAAATAATTCCACATAACACCCCCACACAGAGAAACACAGACAAATATATATTCAAAATGATACTGTATTTAACTTTTACTGTGTAAAATTATGTTGGCTTCTGCTTGCTTAGGAGAATCATTGAAATATTCAAGATGCGATGATTGCCTGGGGAAAGATTTTTGGTTATGCACTTCCACTTGAGAAATGGGAAGAGATTTGGTGGACTAATATGAGGCTGGTGGTTTCCACGTCATATAAGAACATATACAAAATGCTTTATAGATGGCATCTCCCGCCGGCTAGACTTTCCAAAATGTTCCCCGGATTGTCGGCTGATTGTTGGAAGTATGGTAAAGGGATTGGCACATACTATCACTTATGGTGGACATGTCCGGAAGTGGTTAGATATTGGATGAGGATCCAAAAATGGATAGAGGAAATCACAGGGTGTTTAGTTGATCTTAAACCAGAGACATATCTGCTTGGCTCCAGGCCTGGAAATATTAAGAAGGAAATATGGTATTTGGTTTTACATATCTTAACAGCGGCAAGGATGGGGTATGCTCAATTTTGGAAGGCAAATCATACCCCGCCGGATGAAGTTATAATTAGGAGAATACTTGATTGTGCAGAAGCAGACACATTGACCAAGAAGTTGAAGGGTAAAGAAGAGACACCAGCATTTCTATCATGGAATAAATGGTGTATTTGGATGGATAAAAGATTAAAGAAATGAGGGTGGCTTGGAGGTTGGTCAAAAAAGAAGTAATATAGTTTTTGTTAATGAATAAGCTTTGGAGTTGGATGTTTATAAGAGACTTAATGAGTGGAATATAATTGTTAGTTTAGAAGTAGATATAATGTGAAATTTTTGAAATGGTTTTCAATTTTTTGATTTCTTCGTTTTTTGTATATTGTAAATGTGTTTTTTTGTCTTTGTTGTTGTATGGTGTGTTTTTAACACAAAATGTAAATAAAGATTTATTTCAAAAAAAAAGTTCTAATGTTGAAGCATTCACAACTTCTGGAGGCAAGTTGTTCCACTGATTCATTGTTCTAACAGTCAGGAAATTTCTCCTTAGTTCTAGGTTGCTTCTCTCCTTGATTAGTTTCCATCCATTGCTCCTTGTCCTGCCTTCAAGAAGAATAGCTTGACTCCCTCTTCTTTGTGACAACCCCTGAGATATTGGAACACTGCTATCATGTCACCTCTAGTCCTTCTTTTCATTAAGCTAAAGGTAAAGGTAAAGGTTCCCCCGCACATGAGTGCTAGTTGTTTCCGACTCTAGGGGCTGGTGCTCATCTCCGTTTCAAAGCCGAAGAGCCAGCGCTTGTCCGAGGACGTCTCCGTGGTCATGTGGCCGGCATGACTAGACGCCAAAGGAGCACGGAACGCTGTTACCTTCCCACCGTAGTGGTCCCTATTTTTCTACTTGCATTTTTACGTGCTTTTGAACTGCTAGGTTGGCAGAAGCTGGGACGAGTAACAGGCACTCACTCTGTTACACAGCACTCGGGATTCGACCCGCCAAACTGCCGACCTTCTGATCGACAAGCTCAGCATCCTAACCCACTGAGCCACCGTGTCCCTTTTCATTAAGCTAGACATACCCAATTCCAGCATCTGTTCTTTATATGTTTTAGCCTCCAGTACCCTGATCATCTTTGTTGTTGAAGTCAGTCTTTTAAATACCTCCTTTGTTAGGTGTTAACATGTTTCATGTGACCATTGTGGATGTATTCTGTTTCTTGGAAGATTTTCTCACTCTTCTTTACAGAACTCTTCCAGATCAGAAACCTTTTTAGATTTCTTTGCATGCATTGCGTGTTTGAGATCTCCTCATAGATTTCCAACAATATTTAAGTCTGGTAATGTAAAACCCATCCAAAACTTTAACCTTCTTTCCTATAAATCTTTGATTTGGAGGCATGTTTTTGTGGCTGTCAACTTCGGTTTCTTAACTGAATGTGGGACATTGGCCCATAGGATATGTTGATATTTAGCTGAATCCATTTCTTCTTCTTCTTCTTCTCCTTCCTCTTCCTCTTCCTCCTCCTCCTCCTCCTCCTCCTCCTCCTCCTCCTCCTCCTCCTCCTCCTGTTTTGCTTCAAAACAGTTTAAACTTCTCAAGAGTTTATCCCCCTGTACTTTAGATGATGACTTTTGGGATGAGGCCAGAGACAACACTCCCATATAGACCACATTGTATTTGTGAATAACTACACCATGGACAGCTAAAATTTTCAGCAGATGAATTATTCATGATCTGTGGGTTCAGCTTTAGAGACCGTACAAGTTTTCTCCCAGAGATTTCAACTTGGTCTGCCAAAACTTGTCTTGATCTTAATCCTGTCATACCATTTTTGTTTCTTAACAATGTTTCTCACAGATGGAATTATTAATTAGAAATGCTAAAGATTTTTATGCCTTCTCCACTCTCCTGTAAGAGTGAATGACTTAATTTTCAAATGATGAGTGAGCTCATTTTTTTATAAGATAGAGTAACCAGAGTTTGTTCACCAATGGTTTAATTTTGGACCTTATTAACAATTTTCCAGTTTTTTAAAGAAGTAACACAATCAGCAGGAAAGATGTCCTAATTTATGAACCTCCCATATTCAGTATTTTCGTACTGTACATAACTAGTAAGTATGTATTCAAATTTGCATACTTAACTTTATAACATGTATAAGCTATGTCAGCTTCTTTTTTTTTAAGAATGTGCAGAAACATACAATTTGATCAGGGTGTTTCAACCTGTTCATGCAATTACATATTTGCAGGTTTGCCTAGTATCGTCTCTTTACCACCCTAGAGCTTGTTCCTTCCTATACTCCATGAGCAAAGAATTTCATCGCCATGAGGAGAATGTATAACATCAGTGCCAGAAATTACTTCTTGATTCATTTTAATGCATTTCAGTTCTTTAAAACAGTTCATTCCTCATACGATATCAGATGCGCTGAGTGTTCGATTACTGAATTGTGCATATGACCACAATTTAGCCCAAAAGTTCCATTGTTAAGTGAGACATTTGTTAAGTGAGTTTTGCCCTATTTTATGACCTTTCTTGCCACAGTTGCTAAGTGAATCATTATAGTTGATAAGTTAGTAACCCAGTTGTTAAGTAAATCTGGCTTCCCCATTGATTTTGCTTGTCAGAAGTTCCCAAAAGGTGATCACATGACCTTGGGACACAGCAATGGTCAGCATTGGAAAAAACTTAAGGAAAAAAATCCCTTATGTTTTACCAATGAACCATAATCACTGGAGAGGTTTAACAACAATTACAGATAGTCCTCAACTTGCAACCATTCATTTAGTGACTGTTCCACAGCAATGGTCATAAATATGAAGCAGTTGCCAAGCATCTGAATTTTGATCACATGATCAAAATTCTGCAAAGGTCATAACTGTGAAAAACAGTCATAAGTCACATTTTTCAGTGCCATTGTGATTTTGAATGATCACGAACTGCTGCAAGTTGAGGTCTATCTGTAATTGTTGTTAAGCTTCTTCAGTGATTATGCTTCATTGGTAAAACATAAGAGATTTTTTTTCCTTATTCCTATTATTGTTATTAAAAAACTGAGACCCTTAATACCAAATTGCATTTCTCAAATGTAATTCTGATGCTGCCATGCAAATAATATAGTCATATAATATAGCTATATTTCTCCTATTATTCATGCAATCTCTATCAATATGCATAAGCATCTGTGAGGAGGAGAGGAGCAGGTGATAAAACATGCATTATGGTGTTATGGTGCAAATTCAGTTCCTTTGTGTTTGCATTACGATGTCTCAGTACAAGCATCAGAGGTAGAATTTGCACTGTGATATCACAATACATGTTTCATCATATTGACTTCTTTGTGATTAGGAGTGGATGCTTATGATGCATGGATGCATCATATGAGTAGACAGGAATGCACATGGGATGTGAACTTATAAGAACTATAATTTTCAGGAAACTGCATACATAGTATATTGTATGCAATCTGCATTTTAAAAAAAAGATTGAGGGTTTCTAATTCATTAAATTCTCCTTGGTAGTGATAGAAACTCCAAAAGCAGGTTATTTAAAAATAGGTGGAGAAAATATTGGATACTTCCTTTTAAATAACTGGGGAGATAAAAGATAATAATAGATGTCATGTACATCTGTTACTGATAGGTCAAAACATGTGATATAAGAGTTGCAGAACTTGTTGATTTATTGGCATATTTTATGTTTTGAAGTGTCTCAAATGTTATGTGATTATTATTTAAAACTTAGGGTGGTCTCAGTGATATAATGATAGATTCTTGTATGACAGAGCCTTGGCCATTTATGTGATTTATGCTACCTTGAGTATGATTGGCAGCTAGCTTAAAAACTGGCAACATTATCTTTTGTTTCTCTGTTTTACAGTAAGCCACTCTGATTGTTATGTGACTCTTTGCCTACCGACTGCTACAACTGAGAAGCTGAAGACTAAAACTGTAAATAATTGCAAGGACCCTGTTTGGAATGAAACCTTTTACTATAGAATTCAAAGACAAGTTAAGGTGAAAACCTTTTATCTCTTTTAAGCTGCTGCTGAACGGCTTCTAAAATATATTCCACTTTATCCATATTTGTATGTCATGATATTTGTAGGTTTTGGGGTGGGGCTCTTTTTGCTTTTTAACAATCCTGCTTGTTTGTGTTATTTTTTTTAAAAAAAGATAACTGAGAGAGGATATGATTTTTTGCTACAATATCTATACTCTGAGTAGGAATTTATACACACTTAACTTGTGTCTTGTATTGGTACTATATTTCTCATCTTTACTTCTCAACCAAATTAGGAAAAGTAAAGTACTATATCACTAGAATTAAGCAAGCAACCGTAACTTGAAAGGTTGCTTGTGACTAATGAAACACCCCTCTGCTTTATTAAAGTAACCTTTCTTTTTTCAGTGCCTAAAAAAAATTGCGGCTGCTTTAATGTTGCATTAACCCTAATCAATCAACTTCTTAAAGCAACCACAACTTTGGTTCATGTTCATGTGGAAGCCTGAAGAAAGTTTGGCAAGATTTAATGAATGGTAGAGATATGTTGTGCTCATGATCATATGAATTCTGAAAAACCTCTTCCAATTCATGTTTAAATTGTGCATAACCCTACTTGCTAATAAATATTGAAAGTCACTGAAGTATACAAGACTTTATGTCAAAATCACACTATAACGTCCAACTTCTACACTTGAACATCATTTTTAAATATACCAACAGCACTTCAAGGAAGAGAATAAATAAAATCTGACAACCACAGTCTGCAACAATAAATATAAAAAAAACTTGAAGCAACTTGTGGACATGTATGGTGACGTGAGCTTTCATTAATAAAATCTGAATTCTTCTGATCTATTTGATGACATAGATTCTTATTTATGAAAGATAATTTCATAACTAATGTGTTCCAGTTTGTATTCCAGAATAAGGATGGAGTTGGGTGGGTATAAATTTAATAAATACCAGAACACTATTCTTTGTGTTTGCTACTACAAACAAAGGGTTACAAAGCATTCTGTGCTGTGGCCTAAATATCAAAGGAGGAGAACATTCCAGCTTTCTTATAGATGATGCAGATAGGTCCGCTCCAGAAGTGCTCCAGCAGTTTTTAGAAGTAAATCTTCCAAAACTGGAAGACTACTTAGATCATTCATTTTACACACTGCACTGTAAGAAAGATATCAGACAAATGGGAACAGACTTAGCAAAAGAAAACTAGGATGATCAGGGGATTAGAATCTGAACCATGTAATTTAAATTTAAATTTAAAATTTAAATCCCATTTATATCCCGCCCTTCTCCGAAGACTCAGGGCGGCTTACAGTTTAAAGCACAAATCAAATGTGCTTAGCAATAGCCTTCATTCTATGTATATGCCTGCTTATTAGGGCTTTCCCCCCCCCCCAAGCAGCATTATTACAAAGTCAGCTTATTGCCCCCAACAATCTGGGTCCTCATTTTACCTACCTCGGAAGGATGGAAGGCTGAGTCAAACTTGAGCCTGGTGGGATGTGAACCTGCACTAATTGCCGGCAGCTGGTGTTACTTAAGGAGGCATTAGCCCACTGCTCCACCAAGGCTGCTTGGTGGAGCAGTGGGCTCCACCAAGTGGGCTCCACCAAGACTGCTGGAACTGAGCATGTTTACTTGTGAGAAGATTGAGAGCTCATCCTCATATCCCACTAAATATGGCATTAAGATGCCTTTTAGAGGACATGTCCACATTTTGTTACCTCCAACTCATCCGCCATGGTGATATCTTAAAGTACCAATAAAAGAGAATGTATGTAGCTCAGGGTTGAACTGTGGAGTCATTGGCGCTCTCTGAACTTGGTTGTTTGCTTGCAACTTTTGGCCTGCCAGGGTTGGAAGGGATCCCAATAACACAAAGAAAGCTACTGTATATAAAGAGAAAACAAACCCAACTCCCTTCTAACACTGAAGCTGTTATCTAGTCAGGTAATAAAATGTCTGCAAGAAACCAAGCTCAGAGAGCACCAAGAACTCCACAGTATCTTAAAGTCATATTTATCTATCCCAGTTTCAAAATCAGAATTTCCGTCTTCTTCCAGCAGAAATCATGCTATAAAAGCAATCAAATGCCCCACTGCTTGGATCCTTTGAATGGCTATTGTTCTCTTTAGGTTGCAGACATGACCCTGTCATTTGACACTGCCCTCCATTTTGAATTGAGGTACCGTAGAAATTGGATACCTGCTTACCACAGATGCATCTGCCTACATAATGTCTTCCTTGTTGCGGCTGTTATTTGTATACTTCATTATAAAAGGGCAATAAAGCAGAAATTTCAAGCCTATATGATCAGTGCTGAAGGAAATACAGAATCTGTATTTCAGCCACATCTGCCCTAATGTTTGCTTTATAGATGCAGGTAATGCCTAAAATATAATATATTTCTTATTCCTCACAGAATGTGCTAGAGTTCTCTGTGTATGACTCAGATGCTGTTACTCAAGATGATCACCTTTTCACTATCAGTTTTGATGTAGCTCGTCTTCCTGATAATGAGAAAGTTCTTATGAATTTTAAATGTGATCCAGAGGTGAGAAATATTATACTGTAAGAGTGAGAATATTGTTAATGTCTAAACAGTTTGTGGTCCACTAAACTGAATAGAGTCCACCAGTCATCAGCACCTTGATAAGGATTTTTGTTGGCTGCCTACCTGCCTGGGTAACTATGATTGTAACTACAAAACCTGGCTATTGGGCTACCACAACTTTTCTCAATCATAAAAGAAACAAGATTTTTCTCCCTAACTGATTTATCAGTTATACCTGCAAAAATGCTGCTAATAAATGATAACTCATTGGGAGTTGGGTGGCATATAAATTTAATAAATTATTATTATTACTAGGAAGTTTTCATGCATGAAAAAGAACCTCAGAATTTGGCTATTATTGAGCACCAGAAAAAGTGAGGGCAAGTAACATGCATTTCTCTTTTGATTTTTGATTTAGATTTGCAGATTTTATATAGATTTATCTATAAAAAATTTCCAATTTGTCATATTAGTCACATATTCCACATTAATATTGTCTGATTTTCTTTAAAAAAAGTGTTGACTTTTTGATAGAGTTCACTTTTGTCTACTCCTTGCATTGCAGCCTTATTTTAATTTCTAGTTGATTATTCAGTTACAATTTTTATTTATTTATTTTATTATTAAATTTATTCACTGCCCATCTCGCCCTTCCATGAGCAGCCAGCATAGGAAGGGAAGATTGGGTGGAGAATTGCCTTGTTTGAGACTATCTAGATATCAAGTAAGTTTCATATTAGTTCAAAGTGAAGAACTTATTACTTCCACTTAAATATAATGTAAAATAAATTAAAAATATAATGATGAAAAAGTTCTGGTTCACTGTTGTTTTCTGTTAACTTGCAAACAGTTGATAGTTGTGTACATTACCTAATGTTTCAATCTGATTGCATGCTATAAGTCCCAAATTGTGTTTTAAATTTAAGGAGTAAGCAAACTGGTGCCTTTGAAATATTTGGTACTTCCATTCCATTTTCTAGAAATCATGTTTCTGTCAAAATGTAAGAAAAAATGCAATCTGGAGACCATAATGCATAAATAAAGAAAAGCTTATTATTGATTAAAATTATAGGTATGTTTGATGGAAAAATGAAAATTTCCACTTTTCATGGTTACATCATTTTTCAATATGTCATTGACCAATTTTTAATGTGAGGTGAAGTTGTACGCATGTGCTTAAAAATGATGTTAAAGGAAAGATTATACTACTCATTTCAAATCCAGTTTTACTATTTTCTTCCTGGCAGACACAAGAAGAGCTGGAAGTTGAATTTATAGTGGAACCTGCGTAAGCATTTTTCATTCTTATTTTCTGTATTACTGTGACATACTACAGAATTATTTCAAATCGACTGAGAAAATAGAGACAATCAGTAGATACAAGAATTATAATTTTCAGTAGAAATAAATAAATAGGTCTGTTTGGGATTTGTTTTCCATTAAATATTAATAAAATGCTATCAGGGATCTAGTCTTGCTTATATATTATTTTTTTTATTAAACAATAAGGAAACAACAGTGTATAACTGCTTCCTTAAATCTATCTCATACTGTTCTAGTAGCAGAAAAGCAGAACAATAAAACATTGTGGCAGAAAAACTACTCAATAAACCTCAGCATCTGGAGAGGATCCAAACAATTGTTTTAATAAAGCTAGCAAGTTACAGTGAAATATAGCTCCCTTGCACTCAAATGAGCCACAAGCAAGAGTCATTGAGTTACATAAGGATTATAGATAATGTTGGTCAAAGACAGTTTGATCATGTGTATATTTAAAGGACACCCCCACACAAAGATAATTGATTTACAAGTGATAAGGAATAAGATAACTACAAAGAAAGAGAGAGGCATACTTCATCGTATAAAAACATACATTCCTTGAAAGGCAATGTAGTACCTTTAATAGATGACTTACAACAAGTAATTGTTATTGTTATTCTAACAATCCCTGTAACATACTGTAGAAGAAGGGGTCTTCAAACCTGGCCCTTTTATGACTTGTGGACTTCAACTCCCAGAATTCCTCAGCCAGGCATGCTTGCTGAGGAATTCTGGGAGTTGAAGTCCACTAGTCATAAAAGGGCCAAGTTTGAAGACCCCTGCTGTAGAAGAAGGGGGGAAAGAGAAAGATAAGGAGACACAGCAGTACTTATCCTTCAATTTACTCTCAATTTAAGGTTCTGGAAACTATGATTAGTTAGAAACCATCAGCAAGAAATTCCATTTGTAAAGGTGCTACATAATTTCCTATGCAAAGTCCTGTATAAATACCATATTGATATAAGGAAGCATATGAGTGATGGGTACATAATTACATCAGCCTGAGTTTAAATTCTATCTCTTCACAAGGTTTAAACCAAATATCAGAACTCTGGTTCAGAAGAAGCACTAGTACAAGCGGTCTTTACATTGTTTTCTATATTACTAGAAGGAACAATGACAAACCATCAAAATAACCCTCTAACAATTTGGGGCAACTATAGGACTTTTAAAATCTCAGAATATGGATCCTATTCTAAACATGCATTTTCAGTTTCTATTTGGATGAGAACGAAACAATATATGCAGGAAAATTGGAACTATCTGTTTCTTTACATTTGTTTTCTAGGTGTGGTCCTCCGGAAACACTAATTACAAATGGAGTTCTAGTGGTAAATTTTGAATTCTATTTTTCATGAAACTTTTTGCAGTTCATCACTGTTAATAATACTGCTGCAATCTAGGTGAATGTGAGGTATGAGTAACCAACTCACATTTTTCTGGGAGTATCCAGATACTTCATTCTGAAGCAATGCACTTTAAAGTAATGATGATTGAATTTTCAGATAAGTTTGGCCATATAATTAATCCTTGCTAAAGCATGGCATAAGAACTGGATTTTCTTATGAATATTGTAAAACACACACATCTAAGAGGAAGACCACCTCTAAATTAAGATATATTGGTTTAAAATTTTCTCCCGTTTTCCCCAACTTTGCCAAGGATTTCCAGGGCAAAAGATGATCTGTGCTTTTCTTTACCATTGGGGAAAAGAGTTGTGGAATTAGAAGCCAGCCATTAACTGTCTCTGTGTGATACCCATCTTTGTATGTTTTAAAAGACATTGAAAAGAACTCAAATAGCAGGTAGGAAAGACATTGCCAGATCCAGAGACATGTTTTATGTGGATCTTTTACTTAAAACATTTCCCACTTTGAATAAAGATAACATAAATTGTTTTGCTTTCAAAGAGTTAAACCAAAGTGCTTCAAGAGTCAACTCTTGTCAAGATTCTCAGGTTTTGAGAGAATATTCTGGCCTGACTAGAGTAGATCATCTCTTTCCCTCAGTTGACTACCAAATTACCAAGATACCCCTCCATATTAACAATACTGAATGAGATTTCCTATAGTGAATCCAATGGATTTCACACTCTCATTGGTCAGGAAAGCAAATTTCTTTTGATACTCTCTAACCTAGCTTGAGATTGGGACTGGAAGTGATAACAGCAATTATTTTGTCAATTATGAAATTATCTGGTGAATTTATATTTATATTTTGTATTTAACAAATATTATTAAATTGTTTTGTTTATTCTAACAAAAAGCCTTTGTTAGTTTTGTTTTGTTTATTCTAGCAAAAAGTAACCTTTTAATTTTGAATCACCCATCACTTACTAAATGCTTCTTTTTGTCTAGCTGGATTAATTTATCCCTCATCTAGTATAAATTGTGACTTGTCTGAAGACTCAATCAAGCTATCTTCATTTATGTGTTTGTTTGTTTGTTTATTTGTTTGTTTGTTTAATTGCTTTTTTAAACCATCATCTCTCTCATAGACCTTTTCTCCTTATTTGGTCATAGACCAACAGATTTCTGAAGATTGACTTTTTTGGTTCTTATTTAAGAGTTGTCTATTGTGACTTGGAGATATTTTAAATATCCTAATATTTGTATATTTGGATGGGTTTTTTTGTCTTTTAGCTTTTTAGGATATGATTCTCCTTACCCACCACCCCCGCCCATGATTCATGAAAAGGTCACATCCAAGATCTAGTTTTTGTCATATGATATGGACTGATATTTAAAGACAGAAGAGAAGAGAAGATTGATCTGTTGTCATAGTGTTCAATCTTCTCTCCAGAGGTTATCAGTACATTTATTGTACTTGATATGGTGACTCCAATTTCTTCCATATACTTTGCACAGCTTGTTGACAGGAACACTATAGTGTTGTAGAAAGAAGAGACTCATGCCAGCTCTTCAAGAAAGGAAAGGTTTAATGCGCAGGTTCAGAAGGCTTAAACAAAGCAAAAGGTCTGAACCCCGAAGGGCTCATGAACAGACATATTTATACACCTCTAATTCTTAGTTATACATTGTTATACATTGTTACTTATGTGGTTAATATTCTACACATTCTTATCCGAAGACAGTTTACAGAAGAAAATTACTTGCAGTACGTGTAGTTTCACAGACAGGATATGGTTATCCCAATCAACATCTGCATCAAGGACAAGACTATGTTTGCTTTAAGACAGTCGCCGGGGAATACGTGTAGTTACGCTAACAGGATTATGGCTTCCTTGATCAGCGTCTGTTCTAAGGACAAGAATACATTTGTTTCACTATTATTTTAGTACATTTCCTCTTTAATAGAACCAGCAGAGTTTCATAATTTCTTTTAATGTAACCACTAAATTAGCTGTCTGTCTCCTGCCATGGTTAAACTAGCAGTTGTTAAGAAATTCCTTGACCAACTATGGTATGTAGTAAATCTTCAAATAAAGCGTTTAGATTGGAAATTTTACAAGTCTCACTAAGTTAAATATAAATATTTCCCCATCTGTCCTTCCTATTTTTTTTACCCTACTTGTTCAAGCAAAAGAAGTATATTCCAAATTTCCTATCCTCCAGCAACTAAATTACATTACCAGCTTTTTATTTTTAATACTGAATTAAAAAAAATACTCCCAATAGATTATCTTCAGCAATGGCATGGAGATTTCTTCCTCTCTTAGTGTAGATCAGTGAAATCCACAGATCATAAGGCTGCCAAGTAGATTATCCTGTCTAGATTATCTTGGCCATTATTTTACTTCTAAGATTGCAACCAGGTTCTCTTCCAGTTCATCTGGCTCATATTTCCTCTCCTCTTTTTCCCCCTACTGAAGAAGCCATCTCCAAAGCAATATTGTCAACCTCATATGGTTCATACATTTTAAATAATTTTGTAGCCCATTTTAACTATCTACCATCTATTGTTGTTCTTTTGGCTCCTTTTGGCAGTTTTGTTTACATCTCAGAGAACCAAATTTTAATTATTCCACTGGAGTTCCCATACATATCATCAACATAGCAGAGGGGTTTTTTTTGTTTTACTTTTGTTTTTCAGGGAAAGAAATTGGGTTTTAGTTTCATTAATGTGGTTTTCCTTTGTGCTGAATTCTGTTTCTCCTTTTGTTTACTCTGGGAACTTTCTTTTATCTTTTAGTTTGTATCATACATTTTCCTACTAAAACCCTGTTTTCACTTTGTCCCTATTTTAGGTTGAGTACCTGGGTTGTCACCTGTCCACATCATTTGGTGGATGATATTTATTTATTTATTTATTTAATTAGATTTCTATACCGCCCTATTCCCGAAGGACTCAGGGCAGCTTACAGGGCAGCATAAAATACAATATAAAAATAATTTAAATTAAAATAAATTAAATTGATTCAGCCCAACAATTAAAACAATATTTAAAAGCTAAAACCCCTTCAGTCCAGGCCTGATAAGTCGAAAAGCCAGGTTTTCAGGTCCCGGCGAAATGAGCGCAGATCGGGGGCAGTCCGGAGTTCCACAGGTAAATCATTCCAAAGGGCAGGCGTGCCCACAGAGAATGCCCTCCCTCTGGGGATCACCTGCCGGCACTCCCTAACCGGCGGCACCCTAAGGAGGGCCTCTCTATGGGAGCGCACAGGACGATGGGAAGTTGATGCTGGCAGCAGGTGCTCCCTAAGATAATCAGTATTATTATTTCATAATACTCATATGGAACTATTGCTACATAGTTTTTTAGTCTAGAAACATTTATTTCAATGCAAAGCATTTGAATCATGCACAGTAGCAGCTTCGTGGCTGGCCTACTTACCTATATTCTTTACACTCTTATTGAAAGCAAAAACAACTTTTATTTGAAGGGTAAAAAAGAAACTCAGTGCCAGGAATCAGCAAAGAAACCAATGAAAGTTTCCTATTGTTCTCACAGCCAAACTGAATTATATTAATATATCTTCAAATTATTTTTTCCTTTGCTGTTAGGTTTTCTACAGGTGTACTGGTGCTGTTCAATACAATACAGTAAGATACAACTGTATCTTACAATACAGTTTTAAATCTAGAAGTGATCATTTACGTCGGTTTTGTTTATTACTTCTATTTATTACAGTGTCGTGAAATCTGTACACTGGAAGCTGAGGTGGATCAAAGCAAGCGACAAAAATCACGTGAGTTTATGTAAAATCATTTGATAGTCATAACTGGATGTTTTCATTACTGTGCTAAACAACGGAGCAAAAAAAATTGAAACAAAGAACTCAGGAAATTGTCCATGATTCATGAGGTCTGCTCCCATAACTCCAGTGATCTTATTATTACTTGCCATTACTTGGCACATTGATTATGGCTGTTAGCCAATCAGGTCAAAGTATTATTTTTTTAGAGATGGAGTTATTAATGGTGGGCAAGAATAATTTTCATGAAGTTACCCAGATTGTCCATGACCAAAGTGAGGGAAATTAGATGATCAAGATTTTATCAGTGAAGTGGTAAAGCAATGGGAACCTAGCTTATTGGTCTGTTCTTTTATATATCTTTTCTCTTATACCATTTTCCCACCATTGACTAGACAAACTTCTTGAATTCCGTTTGCTCACACTAAAGAAAATTATTGATCATTTAGAATATTTACCATCTTTCTAAAAATCACAAAAGAATTCAAATTGCAACATTCTAGTATTGCAAGATTCTAAAACAATACTAAAATACAAAAAACCACAATATTCAAGGTAGCCGAAATATCTAAAGGTACATTTTGTTTTACATTTATGATTAATGATTAATGTCCATGAGGTTATAGAATTTCCTTCAAGATCATTCAATTATCTGATTTTCTTAAAATGTGCTTGATCTGAGAATACGCATAAAACAGTTTTACAAAGGATGCCCGCCACCACGTTGCAAATGTTGATTAATATGAACATTTTAATGTTCACAACATGTTCCAGGATCCATTGATGAAGCAGTGTCATTTGGTGTACTGCAGGAAATGTGCCTTCTCTATCATGGCACCTATTTTGTATAACAGTCTCCTCCTGGGATATGAACTGCCCCAACCTGTGGCCTTCTGGAAGTTTATAAAGACCTAGTTTTCCCTCACATTCTGGGGCCAGAATGTTAATAGAACTCTGGAATGAACATGTCTGTGTGATATGTTAACAACGTGTTCTTTAAAGGGCCTTGACCCAGCCTTTTCTTTCATTGTATGATGGTTTTGAGAAAGAGCAGGCTTGATATAGTGGCTAATGCATCAGATTTGAAGCCAGGACACCACATGTTCTAGTATTTCCTTATGGACAAAACTAGCTGGGTGACCTTGAACTAGTCACTCACTCTCAGTCCTAGAAAGAAGAGAAGGGCAAATCATCCAAACTTTGTGAAGAAAATTGCAAGAACTATGAAATCAGAGAGGGAGGGGGGGAGATATAAATGAATTAAGGAGAAAGAGGGAGAGGGAGAGAGAGAGGGAGGGAGAGATGAATGAAATTTAATTTTTATTCTGGTTGCCACCCAGATGAATTTTGGTGAATGGATGACCACAGAAATTTCCTTATAGGTTTTTCCAAATTATCTTGATATACCAAATAATTTTGTTTTAATTATCAATTAATCAAATTATTATTTTATTTAAGAATTTATATTATTCACATTGAAATGTTTCATTGTATTTTTGCTTGTTATGAAAACCTATTCATATTCTTTTCCTTTTTGTTTTTAGAGAAAGACCTTTCACTTTCTATAGAAGGATCATACGAAGGGACACAAACTTTTAAGTTGGGTTCAGATGCAATTGTCACACCTCCGTGTCCCACTACGTTCCATTATATCAAGTACAAGGATCCATCATTGAATGTTAAACTACCAAAGACAAAACCACATTATAATCCTGTATGTCAGTCTAATTCATTAATCACAATCATTACAAATGTCCTTTCATTAATTTATTAGAACAAGCCTTTTATGAATTGTTCTCATCAGTCAGCCATACCCTTCTGAGATTCGAACCTGGGCCGACTGCGTCTTAAGCAGTTGTTTTAACCCCTAGGCCACAGGCTCTCTCTCTCTGTGTGTTAGCTGAGAAGCAAGGAAGATATGTGTTAAATGTTTGTTAAGCATTCAGAATACACTTGCTTAGTCCCAGACATGGGACAAATCTTATTTCCTGTTTCAGCCTAGCCCAAGGCCATCTACAGGCAGTAGCCACAGCAGTGGCAGGTCATGTTTGTGTAAATTTTTTTTGGCTTGCTAACAAAGAATAAAGGGAGACCTTATATATATAAGGGACGTGGTGGCTCAGTGGGTTAGGACGCTGAGCCTGTCGATCAGAAGGTCGGCAGTTTGGCGGGTCGAATCCCGAGTGCTGCATAACAGAGTGAGCGCCTGTTACTCGTCCCAGCTTCTGCCAACCTAGCAGTTCGAAAGCACGTAAAAATGCAAGTAGGAAAATAGGGACCACTACGGTGGGAAAGTAACAGCGTTCCGTGCACCTTTGGCGTCCAGTCATGCCGGCCACATGACCATGGAGACGTCCTCGGACAAGCGCTGGCTCTTCGGCTTTGAAACGGAGATGAGCAGCAGCCCCTAGAGTCAGAAATGACTAGCACGCATGTGCAGGGGAATCTTTACCTTTACCTATATATATACACATATACATATACACTTTTTTTCTTTAGCGTTCCTGTTCTTGTTCCATCAAGGAAGATGTTCCAACTGTGAAGCTGAATTCCTTGCCTATGGGAGAGAAAGTGCCAATAGTGGAAGTGAGTGCCTTCTTTAAATCCTAGAAATAATATCTATTTATTTGTGAATTTATAAAACACTTCAGTTAAGATGTAGACAAATGTACAAAAGATGCAGCCAATGTAACAATAATAAAATAATGTACTTTAAAAAAATACAATGATATCATTATACTTTTGAAAATATATAAGTTTCCTAAAATTACTGGGAACTCCAAAAATCTTCCAGAAAAGCCAACTTCACAAGCTTTGAAAAGCCATGAGAATTGCAGCCAGCCTTTCCTCAAGGGGGTCACAGTTTCAGGGGAAGGAAATCTCCACCAAGAATGTCCACTTTTAGAGTCCCTTTCCATTGCATTTATTGATGTGGGGACTATCAGAAATATCTATGTCCTTGGATTAGGCAGGCATAATCTATGTGGGACAAGGGCCTGAAGGTAAATAGGCCCTAAGTCACATAAGGATTTTACCTATGATAACCAACTGCTTGAATTGTATTTGGAAGTATAAGTGTAGTCATTGCAGCTGCTGCAATAACCATATTGCAGAAGTATGCAGAGGGATTTCAAGCTCCATGTAAAATGAATTATAGTTATTCAAATGGAAGAATACAAGGTCATAAGTGACTATCTTGTTCTGGGTAAGGTACTGTTCTGTACCAGCCTGCTACCGGCCCCGCAGCAAAAGCAGGGACCTTTACAAACGGCAAGAGGCTGGAATAAAGCCTGCCAAATTTATTCACATAAAACAGAGCAAGACAAGACACCAACTGTAAAACACGAGCTAAGAAGCAGGAACAATCCAAGCGGTTGCCTTCAGCAAACCAGCCCTCCCACACATTCCCCTTAAATACAGTTCAGGGCGTGGCCTCTCTGTGCCTCCTTCTGAGGTGCCCCATTGCCTTCCTCTGTTTACTCCTGACTGACTGCCTCCTGCGTCTGGCGTCCTTGAACAGGGCCAGCTGTGGGTCATCTTCATCCACGCTGTCAGGCTCACACAGCTGGGTCTGCATCATGACCAGATGAGAGGGGCCTTGCTGGGGGCTCTCATCAAGCTGTCCAATCCCCTCAGCAAGCTCTTCAACACCCCCCTCCTCCTCCTCTGAGTCGTCCGACCCAACTGCCGAACCCACAGGCTGACCCTGAATCACAACAGGTACAATACTGCAACACTGCCCTGAAGTATTTCAGTTTCTCTTTCCCAGAATGGATTACCTCTACCTTTTTGCCTATCACTACTATCATCTTCCCCTTAATTTCTCGTTGCCTAAGCTAATTAAGCTCCCCCTCATAATCACCCAGTCACCGGATAGTCAACACTTTGGTACATTATGCAGGGCGACTTCTCTTCTTCTTTTTATGTGGTTGGTGGCTCACAGTTTCCTCAATTCAGTCACAATTCCACATTGGGCAATACAGTTGGTATTCCTCCTTCAGTTGTGTTTACTCATTCTCCTCCAAAGCTTGCATGACCGGCAATTCCACCTGGCAGTTTCTAGTTCTTCTACCCTGTTTTGGCCTACAGCACCCAAATCTCTCTTTTCTCTTTACTTTCTTAACATCTTCTTTAAGAAGACTTTGGTGTCTTATCTTCTTCTACCTTTTGCATTTTTGGATCCAACAATGTGATACCCTAACTCTAAGGTAATTTTGGTTGTATACCATCGGAGATCAAAAGAGGATTTTGTTTAGCTAAACCCTGTGAGTTCTGGGAAACATTAACTTAATGCCAGGGATTCAGTTTCTTGGAGCAACAATCTCTTCTTCAAGCATGGATAATGATGTTCTATCTAACCTAAATTTTAGATTGCTTCCGGTAAAAGAATGAAATCCTTCACTGTGCACCCACAGCACTCCTTTGCAGAATATATGCTGCCTTTCTGTGCAAATCTGAGATCCCTATCTTCACAATGTGTAGGTCTTGAGATGATATTCCACTGCTAAATTGGCTTTCTTCCTACTCAGTTGCTGCTTCAGAAGAAATATTGCAAAAGTTGCAGGGTGGGAAGGTTTCTAATTAAACTTCACCTCATCTTATTTTCTGCCCTACTGGATTTCTTTCTTCCCATTGTAACAAGGCACAATCACATTTTTTAATCATTTCCCCATTCAACCTGGGTAGATTCAAGAGATTATTTTGCAGTTCCAATGCATTCTCCCCCTTCCACTTACTACAAAATAAAAACCACACACAATAACAAAAATTGCCTGGAGTTAGATGGAACAATGATTTATTGAATGCCACTAATCAGCCAAAAATAACAAGGAAGACTGCTGGCTAAATTTCCTGGTTGTAATGGTAAAACAGATCAGTAGGACTCTCAATGTGAATCCTAGTTACTAGGAAGTAGCTGATGATAGAGCTGGAGATATAGACAGAGACAAAGACAGAACCAGAGACAGAGATAGAGACAGAGATTGTGAGAAAGATAAACATACAGATAGAAATATCCTTTCAAATTTAAAAAGTTTGTCATTCTGAATAGTTCACTATTAGTTTCTTTCTATTATTAGTTTATTTTATAGGTAGGTACAGAAGCTAAAGAAGATGGCCCCATGGGTTATTCAAGTTAAAGAACAAAGGTTGCTAGATAGAAGGCAGATGTTTTGGATTTAAAACCAGAGGGAAATAGCTTAGGTAGCTGATATTGTTCTAAGATGGCGGCGCCTGGAATGGCTGCGGCTGCATTGGCTCTTGAAGGTGAATAGTTTTGGGAGATATAGTAAGGGCTATAGGCCACATGATCAGGAAGATTTTAACGTGTTTGAGCAACATGGTGGAACTAAGGTAACATATGACATACGACCGACAATCTTTGCTGGCCTGGCGAGTTTCTAGTTGTTTTGGAACTGTTGGTGAGACCGTTAAAAGTCGTTGGCGCTGTTTGAATTTGTTCTGCCAGCAGCAAGATCTGACTGCTGGCCCAGTGATGGATTCTACTGCAAATCAGGTCTGTTTCCAGAGGAGGCAGAGGAGGAGAGGACCTGGAGCTTATGGAGTGAAGGAACTGGATGAGGCTGTCGGCAGGCCCAGAGGAAGAGAGAGAGGCTTTTGGAGGAGTTGGTGGCGGCGGCAGTAGCGTGCTCCAGGGGCGAAAAGAAGCAAGGCCTCTTTAAGGAAAGGGTGGAAGAGTCAGGATCAGAAAAAGGAAAGAAGGCGAGGTTGTCAGAATACAAGCGAATTTGAGGGCTAATCCACATGGAGCCCCATTTCCACCTGTCCTGTTTGCCCTCGTTCACTCCCTAGAGACTAAAATGGACAATGTGAAATTTGAGCGGGCCCCGAACAAGGAGTATATATCGGAGGTGGTGACCCTTTGAGAGCTGTATGCAACGAAATTTCATTTTGATGTATGCCAATTGGTGTACATTCAAAGTGACAATAAAGTTATCATCATCATCATATAAATCAGATATGTGACTGTTTGCATTTTCCAGGAGTTAAAGATATTTATCACATGTATTCAGTCTTAGGTATCCTACTATTTTTACTATTGCTATCCCATCTCCAGGACTGGATTAAGGTTGAACTTCCAATTCAGTTTGGTTATTTCTGTTTGGAAATTACAAATTAACTAGCCCTAAAAGTTAGCTATAGTTTGCAATTCTGAGTATATAATCATAAGGAGAAGTTCCTTTTTTTCTTCTTTCTCTACAATTGTCTATACTACTTTTATAACAAATTTTAGGTCTGAGTTGTCACTTAGAAATATCTCCATTGGATTATGATGATAGAAAATGCACAATTGTGTATTATAGCCATTCTTTAGACTTGAAAGTTTTAGAGTGCAAAAACCAAAATATTTTAGATGCTCTGGAAACTTTTATACCAATTGTAACAATTAAAGAGTAAAGATGGGCAGTTCATATATTATAATCATGTGAATTAGCTCATCATATAGTTAGGATAATTTCCTCTAGTCTCATGCAAACATGGGGAAACCCCTCCCAAAATGACCTTTCATGAAATAAAAAAATATTAGGCCATTATTAACTTATTACTTGTGGCAGCTACAATGCTGGAGTTTCAGTCTCAGGACTTGTCAACCCACCTCTTGTTCCTTTACATAGGAATTAAGTTATTCAAATTATTTCTGGGAAATACTCTGAGTCACTGTGTTTTGAAGAAAAGTAACTCTTAATTATTTTAATAGCAGCTTAAAGAGTGCAGCTAATGGTTTTTTAAAATTTAAAGTGGAAATATGTTCATTCTGTGATTTTTACATGTTTACATTCTGTTTTTCAGGAAAAAAACTACAATTTGCACGTAAAAGTGAACGATTGGTAAGATGCACCAATAATTAACATCACTGTTACTTTCATATCTGGGCTGCAGATAACCCTGTTGAGTTAAAGATTGCACAAGGCAAAAGTGGGGTTAGTCATAATTGAGCAGAAATTTCTAGGAAAGCAGACCATCAAATAAGATACAGTTAAATACAACATAATTAGTACTGTATAGAAGAATTTTAAAAAAACTAATACAGTAAACAATTGACAAAATTGTGCACATAATGAAACAGGTTCATATACCATTAAAACAAGGTTTTTTAAAAACTCAAATCTCAGATGCTGAACCAACGTATACCAAACAAATCAAGTAAAGAAACAGACATTCAAACTAAAAATAGTATATTTTACATTTCTAAAACTGCTAAAATATTTAAAAGTCCGAGAGAACAAAAAAAGAAAAAAAACCCTCTTAAGTTCAACTGAAAAGTAATTTCAGAGTCATATTAAAACAGAAATAAGTATGCATTTTATTTTATGAACACTTAACACTTCAGAGCTTAAAAATGATACATCATTAAATCTTCATTAAAAAAATTATATGGTGAGGATGTGGACGTAATCCAAAGTTCATGAACTAAGGAGAGAGACTTTGGGGAGTTGAAACTTTTCCCACAGAACCTCACTTTCCTCTTTTACTCTTTGGGTTACTTTGTATGAAGAAAGGATATATAGAATATATAGAATCTTCTTCCTTGCCAAAGGAGATAGGAACTGCCGTGTGTGGATTTCCTTGCATGGAACTTTTTTAGGATGGAGAAAAGAGAAGAAAGTTTCATGGAGGGGGAAATGCAGAAGCTGGATGCAGAAATTTATGGACCACATTCAGCCCCCCCCTTGACACTTCCTTTAGGTGCTAGTAATATCATATTATATCTATCAAATAATAAGTTATGAAGCATTCATTATAGGTTAACACCATGGAACCTTAGTTCACCTGTCTCTTAGATACAGGACAACACAATTCTTCCTACCTGAGTCCATTCTGAAAAGATTGTGAAGAGGGAATTCCCTTTTCATTACAGGAGGCCATTTTGTCAGTCTTCTTAAGGTACCTTTTCGGATGTCTATACCCAAGTGCTATCTAAAAGTATTTTTGAGATGTGCAGTGTATTGGGTGGAATACCTGAACACAAAACAGCTATTTCATAGATCGTGATAGTGACACTTTCAATCATCTCTTGTTTTAATTACATTTCTTTGTGATCATAGGTATCTTGCATATTGAGATAAAGTTTCTAATCTATGTTTTATGTCTTAGTAATTGTTCCTGCCCAGGAGACCTCGATGTACGCTTGGGGTATGAGCTTTGTTCACAAGAGCAAGAATTCTTGTGTAAGAGAAAAAAAATTGTTGCTCAAACATTGAAGCAGATTCTCCAGCTAGATTATGACTTGCAAGATCATGAGGTATGTGGGTTGCTAACAGAGGTTTCTTAACATTAAAGGAAATGAATTCATTCTATTTCCAATAAGCTTTCCCTCAGTCATTACCTATTTGCTTATCAGTTTTGGATTATCTTTGTTGTGTTTTTATCTTGTTTTTTCTGTATTTTTTTTAATTTACTACTGCAAACTGGAGGTTTTAAATAAGAAATGGGATATAGATATATACATCTTTCTAATAATTAAGCAATGCATTTTCTCTGACTGTATTTTTACTGTTATTTGAAGGAACAAGTTCTAAGAACTGACACAGTGATATCCTTTGGTGTTATAAAAAAAAAACCTAAGCTTTTTTTCAAGTGACTGAATGCCAATGATATATTGGTCTTCTTTAGATATTCAGTTCTAACAGTGTTTCTCAAACTTGGCAACTTTAAGATGTGTGGACTTCAGTTTCCAGAATTCCCCAGCCAGCATTACTTAATATTGCAAGGTTTGAGAAATCTGAGGTAGAGCATATGAAGGAGCACTCAGGTAAGTATAGGGCTAATCCCTTGTCCTCCAAACACCACACAGGTTCTATTTTGTGCTTATTTTTCATTTGCCATATCCTTGTTTTACCGAGGTTCCTGTGGTGGCAATCATGACAACTGGAGGTGGGACAAGGTCATACACAACAACATTTGGCTCTATGAGAGCACTCAAAAAACTGAATATTATGGATTGTGTAACATACATATCTGGCTTGTCTGGAACTTCATGGTAAGTGAACATTCATGATAGATTATTGGCATAATTTAATACAAGAGAAGTAACATGTGGTAATACTTCTAACATTGCCGTGCATTTACACAAGTTTATAATAATGCTACGTAGAAATTCTTATATTCCTATCACCTTAGCAACTATGAATAATCTCACTTTTATTTTTTTCCTATGCTTTTATTGTACAGCATGTGCAACAGCTTCCATCTCTTTGGTACCTTTATTTCTATAAAGGCATTCAAAGCATTTACTAATGCAGGAAATCACTTCATCTGCATTTTTCAAATAGATGCATATACACAGTGGTGGGATTCAAATATGTGAACAACCGGTTCTCTGTGTGGATGCCACTTCCGGAAGTCCATTCTGGGCCTGGGCAACAAAAAATTAGCTACCGGTTCTGCTGAAGTGGTGTGAACCAGCTGAATCCCACCATGCACATACATGGCTACTCTACAAATGCTACATTTTTTTGTATCTTCACATTGTCTATCTCATAGAATAGCCAATGCACATTTCCTTCTATGTAGCAGTAGCAATAGCACTTAGATTTATATACTTATATACCATAGTGCTTTACAGCACTTTCTACGCAGTTTACAATGTCACATATTGCTCCTAACAATCTGGATCCTCATTTTACCAGCCTTTGAAGGATGGAGGACTGAATCAACTTTGAACCCATCAGGATTGAACTCCAGACTGTAGGCAGAGTTTTGCCTGCAATACTGCATTCTAACCACTGTGCTCCAGGGCATGGTAAATGATTCCATTTGGTTTCAGAAGCGCTCTTATACATAATTTATCCATTAAAACACACTTTAGATAAAATGGCGGTGTTCCTTGGAGGTGTTCCTCAGTCCAACTTTTCCAAACCTGAGAAAGTGGTTGTGGCTAGGAACTTCCTGCAAGCTTCAGCTGGTTGGTCAGTGCTAGCCTGGGACCAGTTATGCACAGCTTTGACTTTTCTAGAGCAAACTACTGAAATTCTGTGGGTCACTTCAAAAATGAATTGGAAAAGAAAACCCAAAATATGACGATCAGTCTCGTATGTGGTACCCTCATGTGGTACCAAATGGTTTTAAAATCTGTCAGCTCCTTCATTAACTCACCTAGCAAGTGTTTACATTTAGAAGCACTGTTCTTCACTCTGTCAATATATATGGAATTATGAGACTTTCTCAATGATCTTTTTAATCTCTGCATTTTAATCAAATGTGGATGTTTTGTGTTTATGCATATTTAAAACCAAATTTGTATTTTCATACTGGTCATTTTCATCGTATTAAATAAATGTGTTTCTATGTAACTTTATAGATGTTTTCAAATACCCTTTATCCTTTGTCTTTATCTATAAATCGTTTAAGTACTGTATTCTCCAAAGCATTAGCAGCATCATAGAGAGCAATTTTGCAAGTCTGAAAAATGGGTTATATTATTGCTGGATCATTCAGAGCTATCTAATTTTATAAGGAGCTGTGGTTGGCCAATCCTCCAGTTGAAAGGGGACACTTAGTGTAGGAAACCTTATTAAAAATTTCAAATTTTCACTGAATTTATCCAGTGAAGAGGATAAATTCTTCTCTGTTTCTCTTGCTGAGTTACTGATACCAATGGGAAGTTATTTTCCTAATATCTAGCCACATCCATAAAACCAAATTGGAGTTTGTTGGCATAAACCTAATGAGAATTTGACTGAGAAAACACTGTGGAGAAATTAAGAATTTTACTGATAGTTTCAGAGTTAGAGGGTTTGATATTCTTTTATAAGTAGTTTTATTTTTTGGTATATTTCTCATTGATTGTATTGTGTCTTTTCAGGGCCATGGCGCATCTATACAGGGATGCTTACTGGTCCCAGAATGATCTACATGAAAAAATACAGGAGGCTAAGAAACAAGTGACCAAAAGCAAGTTGGAAATGTTCACCCCAAACCGTTTGAAATACTACTATCAACAGTTGAATCAAAGGAAACAGGAGGGCTACCCGACAACTTTTATAGATCTCTGGGGACTCGTCATAGAGTATTTGTTAAATGATGGGGTATAGTCTAATATATTCTTTTTTGCTTCCTAAGAATTATGGATTC
Source organism: Vipera berus (assembly GCF_964194415.1). Taxonomy (NCBI): domain Eukaryota; kingdom Metazoa; phylum Chordata; class Lepidosauria; order Squamata; family Viperidae; genus Vipera; species Vipera berus. The sequence continues at coordinate 68,861,769 of NC_138202.1, read as the reverse complement.
CTGTTATACATTCATATAAAGGGTAATGTTGTGATAATACACTAATTAGAACACCAATGCTTGTGGTAGATCTACCACTATTTGATAAACATTAGTAAAAACATTAATTTGGGTTGCAGGTACCCAAGGTGGTTCTCCACAAGGTGCTTTTTGAAAAGGCAGCTGGACTTCCTTGTTTTTCTTTGAAGACATTTTGCTTCTCATCCAAGAAACTTCTTCAGTTCTGACTGTATGGTGGGGAATGGAAGGATTTATACTCCTTGAAGAGAGCTGGTCATTTGCATTTTTTTAGAGAGTCATCGAGGCCTCCTCGAGGTTTGTCTGTGTCCTCAGGGTCCTGAGTAGGGCAAATGGGTGTGGAACCTTCTGGGAACTGCTAAAAGGACTGTGTTGTAGATCTTTGCTGTCTGCAGGATGTTTCTTATGCTCTGTCTTCCTTCATTGTTGAACACAGGCACAAGCTGTTGGGGATGAATCTGTGTTGTCTGCATCTCAAACTGAAGTGCAAATGGTTCCTGTAGTCTGCAATTTTTCTGGAAATCCATTTATGCTCCAGCACCATTCGAAGGATGTTCATTTCAAAGTGCATAGCTAAATGTCTGTGGAGATTCTCAGTCATTCAGGCCTCCCTTCAACAGTGAAGGGAGACAGGGCAGAAAAAACATCCTACAGAAAGCAAAGCTCCACAACACAGTCCTTTTAACAGTTCCAAGAAGTCTCCACACCCATTTGCACTACTCAGGACCCTGAGGACACAGACAGAAGAATGCAAATGTCTGCAAGGAATATAAATCCTTCCATTCCCCACCATCCAGTCAGCTGAAGAAACATCTTGGATGAGAAGCAAAACATCTTCAAAGAAAAGCAAGAAAGTTCAGTTGCCTCTTGAAAAAAGCACCTTTGGGACAACCATGACCTGGATGATTGAGAATCCCCATAGACATTTACCCAAGGTGGTATCAGCAATTATGTCATTCTTATTGTCCTGAGTAAAAAAAAACCCTTTGTTCATTTCATCTTCTGTTTTACCCACTCATGTTCAATTGTTATATTTAGGTTTATCCTATACTGGGTTGCTTTAGGCATCTTTAACATTAAGATGACTTTCCGCTTGTATTTGGTTGTTACGTTATATATCTATTCCATGCCTCTTTGATTTTTTTCTCCTTTACAATTAGAAAGATAACCACAGGCTCTCAGACCAGAAAGAAGCTTTGATAAATGGGCAAAATCCCCTGCCCATCTATGTAACTATTAACATCAAGGACAAGTACAGCACTCAAGACTTCAAAGGTGACTAATAAGACTAAAGAGAGACAGATTGTTTTTTTTATTGTAACAAAGTGAATTTTGCATTTACATCTATTTGGAGCCACAGAATATGAATGACAGCATTACATTTCCTGGTTATTAGCATAGATGTCAGTCTCTAACCAACCTTGGATGATTTTCAAGTAGCTAAACAAAATCAAAGCTGGTTAATATTTAAATGGGGAGGGGGCATCAGGAGATCCCAGAATTGTAGACTAGGCAGCAAAATAAAAGAAATCCCAGGAGGAGATAATGGCAATCTGTTTTATTGCCAATGAAGTTATACCCATATTCCATGAAGTCACTAGGAGGCCACTAGTCACTAGTTTAAGAAAATATTTATATGAGGGTAGAGTATCTTTCTTAAAATCCATATCCTATGGAAATCTAGCATCATCACATCTGGCTGCCAATATTAACATCCATCCATCCATCCATCCATCCAAAAATCAAATATTCAAATTTTAAGTAAAAATCCCAAAATATTTAAATCTGCTTATTACTTGACCTACATACTATTTATATTCATTTTATAGATAGAAACAGAATGAGACTTTATGAAATATAGGTCAGCCTATCTCCCATATATATTTATAACGAAGCTCATTTGATAGGATGAACTGAAGTTTAAGGCAAGTGATCTAAAAATAAAGGCTGGAAATCAAATCTTTGCACAATTAGTTCCACCTATTTGAAAATGCATTCTACTGAGCTGCAGTTTCATTTTACTGATATATATTTAGAAGTTATATTCAACTGGTGGGCTTGTTTAATTTTTTTTACTTTTTTTGTACTTTGAAATCAGACTTGACCTTTAGTGATTGCCTGAGCAAGTCCCTGCAATTTTCTTGGAAATATTTTCAGATACAGTTTACCATTACCTCTTTATTAGGGCTGAGAGAGAGTGGTTGGCCCAAGGTCATCCAGCTGGCTTTGTGCCTAAGGAGCGCCTAGACCTCACTGTCTTCTGGTTTCAAGCCTTAACCATTAAAGCTGTTTTTTTCCAACACAGTTTACTCTTAAGTAATTAAGTATACAGTTTCAGTTATCTGGCTGTGACAAAGCATTAAAGCAGCAAAGATTTTCAAATATTATTTTGTATATCTGCATTTCAGAAAGGTGTGGTTCCACTGATTAAAAAGGAAGCAAACGAACAAACAAACAAAATCTCATGAGCATATTTTAGCCTTGGCTTTCCTAAGCAAATAAATATATTTCATATTCTCATAAACAGTAAGCTCCTTCGTTTAACTGTTTGTCTGTACATGGATGTAGGAAAAAAGAAAAAGAAAAAAATCCTTTCATTGGAAATCTAGGTTTAAAAAATGTTTAACAAGAAATACTCTTTTGTTACTGAGAATCAAGAACAAATTTAAAACCCAAGGTGGTTTACTTTTCATTATTTTGTTTGTAAACGTTGTATTCTACTGATGTTTAATTTTTCTTTTAATTTGTTCAGTTTATAAACTGATTTTATGATCTAAATGACTATAGACAACAAACAATTTATCAAAACAATGCACTTCAAATGTATTTAAAATTTAAATACATTTCAATGTAAACTTAAATACATTTTAATTTAAACTTTGTTTCCACAACTCAAAGCAGCTGATCTTCTAATTATGTCTGTAATAATTCTGTAAAGTAGATTGGTTGACTACCAGTCTATGGTTGGGATGGCATGGTTAGAAGGATGACAGGTCCAAATTGAGCAAGCAAGCCTCAATTGTTTAGTGCAATATTTAACCAAAGCATCCAATTTATGTTTTAATGTCTAACTCCAGTAACATTTTTTTCTGTGTATATACTGTATATAGTTCTGCAATTTCCCACAGGACTTGAAAGAGTATCGTTTATCCTCTCCTACAACTCTTAGGATGCGGTCAATGCAACAAGATGATTCTGGATGGTTATTATCCATTAGAAAGATAATTTTAGGTTTCTCTGCCCAAATGTTGTTCCTCTTTGCATGATGGAAATTAATTTTGCTTTGTAGATTTGTTTACACTTGTTTACAAGTAGGAGTGCTTAGGTATTATTTTTTTCTTATTCTTTTCCAGAATGGCTAGAATTTACACCCTATGAGGTGGGATTTCTGAAGTATGGAGCATTTGTGCATCCTGAGGACTTTGGAAGTGAATTTTTCATGGGGCACTTGATAAAGAAGCTTCCAGAAACCCGGATGTGCTATCTTCATGGTGATGTGATCAAATATCCAATAGAATGTCAAAGTATTGTTATTTAGCACCTCATGGGAAGGTCTTTGATCTGATTCTTGAGCTAAGGGACAGTCAACATCAACTTCTCCAGATGTAGTAGAACTCCAAACTCCATTAGCCATAGCAATAGGGCCAGTGGCAAGAGATGAGGAGAGCTGGAGGACCATACATTGCGACTCTTGATAATTAACAAGAATCTATCTGTCTTTTTGTTTAGACCTTGGACAAAACTAATTAATTATCAGAGTCACCTTGAATCTTGAGATGGATGTCAAATAAATTTGAGGGGGGATAGGGAGATATACATGGGAATTATAGACTTCTGGCTTTATTCTGGAGCCAGATTCAACCAAATAACATAAGCTTCCAAAAGAAGATACAGGTTGAGAACATAAATTCCCCCTAGGTAAACATGATAATGAAAAACTGATGACATTTATTTATTTGTGATAATATGAGTATGAGTGCCCCAGCTTTTTGCATGTGAATATATACCCAAACCTACCACATAAAACATTCATGAGTAGGAGTGTCCTTCTACTTCCATTCAGAACACACCAGATATTTGCAGTAGCCTCCAGCTTGACAACTTCTTTCTGTTTATATCTCTTTAAATGCCCATTGTTCACATAGGCATTCCAGAGATTTAGACAAGGTCTCTGTTATGGAGAAATCAGGAATGAGGAACTAAGACCCAGATTCAAGTCCAGCCTTAGTCATGAGACTGCTTAGTGACTATAGGCTCATCACTGTCTCCAGGGCTGTTGTTATGAGTGAAAAATGGAGAGATGGCTATACATAATGTTTTGAGTTCCTAGAGGAAAAGAAATAAAACTAAAACTGCAAGATATACGTGAAAGAGGTGGTCTTAAAATGCCTAATCTTAAATTATACTATGAGGCTGCTGCTTTATCATCGATTAGTGATTGGTTTAATTTAACACAAAGGAGACTATTAAATCTTGAGGGTTATGATTTGTTATTTGGTTGGCATGCATATTTATTGTATGATAAGAAGGTGGATAATGTTTTTAAGATACATATATTAAGGTATGCTCTGTTGCGAGTATGGAAAAAATATAGATATAAGTTAAATTATAAAATACCAATTTGGGCAATACCTAAACACGCAATAGAAAATATAAATGTTGGATTTAAACATGATGTGATTACATACAAAGAAATTTTAAGGATAGAAAGGAATGTATGGCAATTAAAGCCATATAATATTTTAAAAGAAGAAAAGATTGTACAAACTTGGTTTCAGTATGGGCAGTTGCAAGCAAGATGGAAAGAAGATCAGAAAGTTGGTATTTCAATAACTGATGGAAATTTGGTAAAACAAATTAGAGATCAAGGTCAAGCACATATAAAAAGGATATATAATGCATTGATAGAAATTGACTCAGAAACGGAACTTGTCAAAAATTGTACGATAAAGTGGGCCCAGAACTTTCAGGAGGTTATAACAATGGATACTTGGGAAAAGATCTGGGTTAGAAATGTGAAATTTACACAGGCCCAAAATTTAAGAGAGAATTTTTATAAAATGTTTTATAGGTGGCACTTAGACCCTAAAAAACTAGCAAGTATGTATCCGAACTGCCAGCTCAAATGTTGGAGGTGTGGTTGTGAGGATGCAACATATTATCATATATGGTGGACTTGTAAAAAAGTCAAAGCTTTTTGGATTAAAATTTGGTGGAACATGCAAAAGATATTTAAGAAAAAGATAAGGTTTTCTCCACAGTTGTTTTTGTTGGGTATTATTACAGATTTTACTGTTATAGATACTAAATTGATGTTGAATTTAATTACGGCAGCAAGACTTTTAGTAGCGCAATATTGGAAGAAGGAGGAACTGCCTACTGTAGAAGAGTGGACTTTGAAAGTTTCTAACTTGGCGGAAATGGCAAAGTAGTGGTTTTATAAGATGTATTATTAATTACTTGTTATTTGTTAGTAATATAGTTATGTTTATGGAGAGTTAAAGTGCGATAGAATTTAATGTTTTATTTTTGTTGTTAGCATATTGTAGCTTAAGTTTGTAAGTTTATACCCTGTATTCAGCTCTGGGAAGTCGGGGAGGGGGGAGGGGAGGGGAGGGGAGGGTTGGGGGGAGGGGAGGGGGAGGGAGGGAGGTTTTTTTATTTAAAAAAATGTATTGTATTGTAAAACTTTTCAATAAAAAAAGAAATAAAACTAAAACTAACACATCAAGGGAGATCAACTGGGTCAGATGAATGGCAGGACAATTTTCAACTGAGTTATTTTTAGGTTGCCAGTAAAGATATCATTCTCCTCCCCCACAGGTATGTGGAGTAGTATATTTTCACTCAACTTGTTATATATTTGGAATAGAGTTAATACTTCAGAAGAATTCTGGCATCAGTGGACTCACGACAAATTTATAGATATTGGTGAGTATCTTTCTTGCTTCTGCTTTGTGTGTGTTTCCAGTGTTAAAACAATATGGATAGGGACAGTTTGGGGAAAAAATTGACAAGATCTTATAGCTGAGTTCACACACTTCATGTGAGGCTTGTTTGGTTTGGGCTGTGCAGGCTAAGCCATTGTGATTTGTAAAATATGGTTTAGTGTGTTGCAGGAAGGAACTGCAGCAGCCAACTGTAGTTTTATTCAGTAAATCATAGCTACACAAACCACGGCTTAGTAGCATGTGTGAACCTACTCTATATTCAGCCCCTGAATGGCTTGTTTTGACAATATTTTCCTTTAAATGATTCCAATAACCACCAGCCAACCTTAGCAAAAGACACTATGGTGCTGTAGTCTTAAAGGAGAAATGAACCTCACGAGAAATATAACCCCGATATCAGGATAGCCTTACTGCTATTAGTCTTTAGATAGGAATGTAAAATGTAAAGTTAGAGGTGGATCAGAAATGATGGCTGCATGCTTGCTAATGAATCCCAGGATCAGTTACATGCTCAGAAGGGATGAACCTGGACAAGATTATGGTCATGTGCATACAATGCCAATAGATGTAGAAGAGGGCTAGAGCATGGGTCATAACTTGCCTTGTCACTTGCCTTCTAATGCATTTTGAGTCCTCACCACAGATGTCATTAATGAAGGTGAATATACGTGTCCCAGGATAATGTTGCAGGATCGAATCTCTTTTCATTTCTCAATTAGTCTTCAACACTTTTGAAAAGATAGTACATGTTTGAATTATGAAAAAAACACCTTTCTTATCCTTTGTGCCTTGTTGCAGATGAAGACCCACACTTACCTACAAAGCCCTATGAGCTAAAAAGCCGCATGTTTGTCCCACCTGGAGATCTAGCCATGAAACTTCGCGGGGTGTTGACAGATCGCCTGGCTGTTGCGCAGTATCATAATTTTCTGAAGGGTTTTCAGATGCATGACTGCTACACTGAGAATACGCATTTTCATAGATGGAAAGGTGAACAGCACCTATGGTTTCTAACTATCATTAACATGGCATTAGGATTAGACTTTTTAAAATGTATTTCCAAATGAGTGCATTTGGGATTAAAAATGTAGGCTGGAGGTATACAATGTTCAGTTTAGGTCTGAACTTGGGTTCAAAATGCATGCCAAGGCCAATCTCTTCCCAGATTAAAAACAGTTAATATCATTGTTCTCCATATATTCTATATTATCTCCCTTCCACTTCATTAAGCAAAGTAGCTAATGAGTAGCAAATTATAGAAAGACTTTGGGGACTACATCAAAATCGTTGTGGGAATATATAATAATGTTAAAACGTTATATATTGTTTATATATGCTACTTTAGGCTATGATCCAGAAGTGGAGGCCCAGAGTTGCCTTATAGTAAGATGGGCAGTAAACTTAATAAATAATAAATAATAATAAGGTTTAAAAGTTTGTTTCCCCTCTCCACTCATGATTGACTCAAGGGGGCAGTGTTCATCTCAGATTCTCAGGATAGGGAGCATTGTTTGAGAGACGCTTTTATCATTTTATGGTCAGCATGAAAGTACAGAACACAATAACCTTTCTTGCCAAAGTGGTACCTATTTATCTACTCACATTTGCATGTTTTCAAACTGCTAGGTTGGCCAGAACTGGGGCAAGCAATGGGACCTCACCCAGTTGCACTGCTTGGGTCTTTCATGTGCGCTGTCAGCTTTCTAGCTGACAAGCTGAGCATCTTAACCATCAAAGATTTCAAAAAAGGATATAGCAAAGAGAAACAAGTCTAATTACCATACAAACATACATTCAGAACCTTAATAATGACTGTTTTTATAGAAGCATTAAGTTCTACTGGCCTCCAATAAATAAGTACATTTTACAAGCAATGCTAATTCCCTGTCTTTTCTTATACCAACCATTACATCCTTCAATTGCCATTTACTGTTATGCAATATTTATTTTACCCAATGTTAGTAAAGTTAATATAAGGAATTTACAGACTCTACAATTTCTTCTGCATAGCACACTAGAATAATTTATGGCTTTGCTTACAACTCATAGTCTGTGATTGTTGAACTTTAAATTTAAATTTCAGAATTAAATAGAAATACTGAAACACACTTTGTGAGGAGGAACATATTCAACACACAGCAAACCATAAGTTATAATTGGTGCACCCAAAAGGATGATTAAAACTCATCAAAGAACTTTGAGTTTAATGCAATTAAATAGTAGAAAAATCACATTATTTCCAGATGACAAAGAAATGTGTTTCCTTTCTAGCTACTACATTGGATTGTTGCCCCAATCAGCTAACAGAATATGATGACCACCTGGGCCTGGTGGATGCTGGATTTTTCATCAATACAAGTTGTCCACCACTCTTAAGGCTAGAGAGGAAAGTGGATGTCATTCTGCATTTGAGTTACAGTGCAGGTTCACAAGCATTGGTAATAGATTTTATTTATTGCTTGCTTGCTTATGTCTGATATCTAGGGTAGAAGCTATTCAATGCATTTAATAGATATAACAATCTCAGTGGAATTTGCCCACAGGTTTATTTAAAAAAAAACAGTAAAAGAAAAGATTGAGGACATACATGAATTGTGTATGCAATTTTATACTTGTGTTTTCTGAAGGAATTACCATAAAGCTCAATAGGTCTGACTTCCAAATGAGAGTAGGATTACTCTTTTAAAAGATCAAAACTGGATAAAAAATGTTAACAATTTCAGTAAGGGGTATCTACAGGGGGAGGGAAGTGACCACAATGAAAGCCCTGCTCCTTTTTACATATATTACATGTGAGACACATATAAACAAGGAAAAAGGCAATGGGCTTTGATTGCACAGTCACAGCTGTCAACTTGGACATTCCTGCTTGTGAGTTCACTGAAGCCTGGCACTCCACAAGCAATTCCATCAACAGACACATTGACTTACAAGCAGCCTACAAACCCCTCAGAATCCAAATCAACCACACAGCCAATCAGAGACAGCACCAACCCTCAACCAACCCCTCCTCCCCCCACCAGCAGTTTACCTCCCAATTATTCTGACCTGATGTAACCTCCCCATCATAAGACCCATCACAAGCCTCTCCCTGATGACTCATACATGACCCATCACAAGGCCCATCACAAGACCCTCACTTGACACACCCACAGCTTATAAACAGATGAACACTGACACTGACATCCCCTAAACTCTGCTGAAGATGTTACCTAGCCTGGTAACGAAATGTTCAGAAACCAACCCACAAGTTCGGAGAATGAACCTTCACCCTCACTCTTTTGCTGTTTAATTCAAAAAGTAGTACCTTTCAAAAATGTTTAAAATCATATTTAAAAAGTAACAAAAATAAAAGCAAGTCCAAAGTGTTTAAAAAGTGAAGGTTGGTTGAGCTTTATGTCCTTAGAAGTGGCAAAGAGGTCATGATTATGAGCAAAGACCCATGCTTCCAAAGCTCTCAGATGCTCTGCTCATAAGGTGACCACAAAACCTCAAGTCCTGTAATCCATTTACAAGAAACAGCTGTGCAGAATACACAAGGGCAAGCTTGAAGATTTCTCCTCAGTCCGGAAATAATGTTGGAGATCTTGATCTTGCAGCCAGCTGTTAATTCCAATGTAATACTGCAAAAAATGTCTAATTTGCCATGTCTCTCAGGCAGAAATGTTTTAAATATATTTTTATTATTATATAAACCATCCAGAGTATCTACATGAGATTGGTAGTTACACAAGTGTGATTAAATAAATAATAAGGACATAATATCTTTTGTGTAACATGTTTCAGACTTATGTTAGACAACTGCCTGAGGTGGTTCAGTTGCTAAAGCCCTGCTCTCAGTATAGTAGGAAGAAATTAGATTGTGTGTTTAAAACCTCTAAATCAGGATCACAAACATAGTGCTAGAAAATAAGTATGATTGCAATGTAGACTAGACTAGACTAGACTAGACTAAAATAGAATAGAATAGAATTCTTTATTGGTCAAGTGTGACACAAGGAATTTGTCTCTGGTGCATAAGCTCACAGTGTACATATAAACAGCAAGTAATAGGTCATAGGTCATAATCATAGTTACAATCATTAATTATAAATTACAAACAACAATTGATAAACCATAAGAAATTATTTGTCACTCAAATACAAATGTAAGATAATGCAGTCTATGTAAATATTTAAGTCCTAAATTCAGATATTTTATTTTACTTTTATTTTAATTCCATTTATATCCCGCCCTTCTCCAAAGACTCAGGGCGGCTTACAAGCTTAGCAGTAGCCTTCATTCTATGTATATGCCTGCTTATTAGGGCTTTCACACACACCCCAAGCGGCATTATTACAAAGTCAGCTTATTGCCCCCAACAATCTGGGTCCTCATTTTACCTACCTCGGAAGGATGGAAGGCTGAGTCAACCTTGAGCCTGGTGGGATGCGAACCTGCACTAATTGCAGGCAGCTGGTGTTACTTAAGGAGGCATTAGCCCACTGCTCCACCAAGGCTCATATTGCTAGTCTTTATGATTGCATTACATCACTACAACTTTTACTTGTTGGCAGTTCTAATATTTAGGTTATAAGCAGCAAGGAGTTCACCATGAGCTTATTGAATAGTTTCACAGTTTAATTTCTAATTCTAATTTTTGGGTTTGTAAAGCCAAACCTTTCTGTTGAACTGGTACTGTATAAGTGGTATTTTATTGTAGTGCAGTAAGAACAATTGGGATTTACAATTGCTTACTCTCATTTCTCATAAAATCTCTTTCTTTGATTTTTATATGAGCATAGCCTCTAGAAGATGCTTGTAAGTACTACACAGAACAAGGGATCCCATTTCCAAATGTTGTCTTAACAGATGAAGACAGGAAACAACTGAAAGAGTGCTACTACTTCAATCAGTCTGAGATATCTGATTGTCCCATCTTAGTTTTCTTTCCATTAGTGAATGATACTTTCCAATATTATAGTGCACCTGGTAAGTTATTGGTGTTAATCAGACAACTGGTTATAGTTTATTTGGAGGTTACAACTTTGCTTTTACTGGAAAAAGTATTATGTGCTTAGATTTTGCTTATGCAGCATACATAATACTTGATTAGGGAGTGCTGATTTTTGCAAAGATTCATTAGGGATACCAGCTTGCTTTGACTCCCTATGTTTACTTCTTTTGAATTATGAAAATAAAAAATAAACATACCATTATTAACAATTTATAATATGTTTGAAAGATAGTGGAACAAAAGATGAATATAGTTTCTTTGTGTTATTGTGAATTAGGCAACTATGTTTGTAAATCAGTTCTCTTTTCTTACTAAAGATAATGTATCAGAATATTTTATAGAATAGGGATGGTCATCTCCTGTCCTATGGTCTCTCCAAGACCCCATTTCCAGTGTTCTGGCATCTCCAAAAGTTGACTTGATTTTTTGAAAATTCATTAAAACTTTTAATTTAGGAGACAAGTCATTCCAATTTTCCCCATTCCCCCTTCGCCCCAGACATAGAAACTGCACTGCTGCAATTCAACTATTTTGCCACCAAATGTTGATAATAAGTGGAAAGTTTGCCTTTCAGAGATTCCGTTTCCCATGTTCACTCCCCTAAAAGGATCAGCCTGTAGAGAGCCATGGCAATGGCCTTGAATGGAGTATTCAGAAACCATTACAGAAACAACAAAGCCAGAACACTCCTTTAGCTTTAGGAAAGGAAATAGTGTTAGGAACAGTCTCAGGCTAGCTCCTCTTTGATTCAGTGGGGTAGAAGAGGTAAGAGAGACTTGCAAAAGTCTATCTCAATAAAGCCTATCTCAGTAAAGTATCATTGTAACCTTCCCCTGGAGTGAGTTTCCTAGTTTAGTTTACTTCAGGGGTCTTCAAACTTGGCCCTTTTATGACTTATGGACTTCAACTCCCAGAATTCCTCAGCCAGGCACGCTGGCTGTGGAATTCTGGGAGGTGAAGTCCACAAGTCATAAAAGGGCCAAGTTTGAAGGCCTCTGGTCCACCTCATAGAACTGATACAGCTCCACCCTTTCTTGTAAATAATCATCATTATCATAAATTACCTTCCAGATAATCAGGAAGGAAGCTGAAATTCCTAACCCTGTGAAACTTATCCTTGACAAGATTAGGGGTATTGTGAAGTAAAGGAGAGGGACACATTTTCTGATACTCTTATTCTCATATGTTCTTATAAACTTTGACTGATACCTACCAATCTCTCTTTACCTTTCTGGCACTGAAGTTCTAAGTGTATGGACCAGTCAAACTCAGAAGCTGATGGCAGGGATAAAAGGAGGAGTGTATTGTTGAATTTTCTTGTCTGAACTTGCAGCCCTCTCTTTGAACTTGAAAGGAGAAATCTGAAGAGGCTGGATTCCCCTGAAATGCTGTACCAGAGGCTTTATGACTGCAGCCTTTATTTGGCCAAAATAAGATTGTGCCAATGGGTACAGGATCAAATGAGCTCATTTACATTAAACTAGATTAGACTTAAAGAACAAAATCCACATGCTAAAAACTTTTCATTAAATGTATTTTTCCTCCTGAAATAAGCCAATGATAAAATAATCTTTGATTTTTTGTTATTCATTCTAGGTGAGAAGCGCTGCGAAGCCAATATGGCTGGAGGCAACATTGATGTTTCTACTTGCAAAACCCCTTATTCCACTTTCTGCCTGAAATATTCGGATGAGGATTTTGACAAGCTTGTGAACCTAAGTGAATACAACATCCTGAATAACCAACACCTGATTTTTCAGGCTTTGCATGCAGCAATAGAACGGAAAAGGCAGCACTGCTGCAAGAATTAAAACTCCTTTCTATGTGTCATCATAAATAGATTGTGGTTGTCTTTTTTTCCCTTCTCAAATTAATTATTGTGCTTTAAAGACAAACAAGTTGTCATAGAAAGACACAGCATCACCCCAGTCCTGTAGGCATTTCTGTCAATGTGTCAGTATCTTTAGATATTCAACTATAATTATGGTCATAAGTGCTAAATGCATTGTAGATTTTGTCCTGACATCCACCCATCACACCACCCAAAATTTTAACAAGTAAGTCTGAAAAAATGTACTAATACTCTTATTTACATCAAGAATAACAGTGGAATGGGCGGTCAGGAGACACTCTGCTGCTCTTTGCACATGCAGAATGGAAAATGTTGCGAACCTTGTAACACAGTAGTCCTAAGGCTACCTCTGCATTTTTTCCCCATTAAAAAGTAGAGGATTTTTTTTTTCTTTTTTAGCAGTATGAGCCCCTGGTAATCAAACTGGGAAGCTTGCAGTTATTGGATAAAGCTTTTAGTTATGGTACAGTGTTTCTGTGAAAAGGAAAAAAAGTTTAAGGCTAGTAGTGCTACTCCAGCATTGAGAATATAATTAGCTTTTCTTGCAAAATAAAATCTTCTGTTGCTCCTTGTCCTGGCTTCCAACTGTTCTCCTTTCATTCTGGCTTGATAAAGCTGGGGTCTTCAAACTTGGTCCTTTTATGACTTGAGGAATTCTGGGAGTTGAAGTCCAGAAGTCATAAAAGGGCCAAGTTTGAAGACCCCTGTGATAAAGGAACCCAAATGTACAAGTCCTGGCTTAGCAGCATTTTAAAGGAGCAAAGCTTCACACTGTCCTTTATTCCCACCAACATTTTTTTTTACTTTGGAGAAAAAGAGGAGAGTGAAAGTGATGGAAACTGCAGAGACAAGACAAGTCAGTCACTTAGTGGCTTGCAAATATTTAAACAGGCCTAGCTCTGTAATAAGCAGGCCTATCTATGTATCACGCATGTATGTATGTATGTATGTATGTATGTATGTATGTATGTATGTGGTTTCCAGAAGCTGAAAATGACTTTTTTTTTATTTTAATCCCATTTATATCCTGCCCTTCTCCGAAGACTCAGGGCAGCTTACAATCTAAGCACAAATTAATGTGCTTAGCAATAGCCTTCATTCTATGTATATGCCTGCTTATTAGGGCTTTCAGCCCCCCCCCCAAGCGGCATTATTACAAAGTCAGCTTAATTGCCCCCAACAATCTGGGTCCTCATTTTACCTACCTCGGAAGGATGGAAGGCTGAGTCAACCTTGAGCCTGGTGGGATGCGAACCTGCACTAATTGCAGGCAGCTGGTGTTACTTAAGGAGGCATTAGCCCACTGCTCCACCAAGACTTGATGGCACACACAGGTAACCCTCAACTTATTACCACAATTGGGACCAGAATTTCCATTGCTAAGCAAGGGGGTTGTCTATCATGCCCAATTCTGCTACCTTTTTTGCCTCAGTTGTTAAGCAAATCACTATAGTTCAGCGAATCATATGGCCATTAAGTGAATCTGATTCAGGATTGAACAACAATTAGCAGACCTGAGGAGATTTGTTACCATGAATAAAATATTCATGGATGCAGAACTGGAGGAGATTCAGAAAAACTGTGAAAATGGAAGACCCCAAAAGAATAGTAGAATAGTAGAAGAAACTGGACTTCCAGAAGTGGAATCCACACAGAGAACCGGTTGTTCACATAATTGAACCCCACCACTGCTGCCAGCATTGAAAGTAGTGCCCCAAAAGACAAGAGCAGGAAAGAACAGAAACAAGTAATTTAAAGAACATAAAAGAGGAAAAAATGGGAGACTTAAGGATTAAGACAATCCTCATAAATAATATTGGCTTTGCACCAGAAAAAATGAAGAAACTTTAGAAACACAAGGCAACAAACAATAGCAAGAGTGGGGAAAATATAATGGAATGAGGCATAAATCATCCAGTTTAAGCAAAACTAGCTATTAGAACCAGCGCCAATTCCAAATATAGACCGTATACTTATATTCAAGTATAAATGGCATTAGAAATTCTGAAAATGGAAAACAAATGAAAAGAAAACAATCCAGTTTTGGAAAGATCTATGGGAAACTCGAAAAGACTATAATAAAAAAGCTATATGGATAAAGTAATTTGAAGGTGAATTTAGTAAAAAAAATCAAATGAATGAAATAATAATGGAGCAATAATGATTAAAAATCATATGAAAAGGATTAAAAATTGGACATCTCCTGGAAATCAAGAATTGCATGACTTTTGGTTCAAATATCTGATAGCTTACATACAATTATAGATAAATAGCTTAATGAAATATTGCATAAAGACAACATCAATGGCTGGTTGACAACTGGCAAAACTTATCTGATTCAAAAACACCCAGCAAAAAGACCAAGAAACTATATGTTTGTTTATGTTTATGTTTATTGGACTTATATACCGCCCTTCTCCCATAGGACTCAGGGCGGTTCACAAGGAATTTAAAATAACAATACACATTACAAAAGTTAAGAACAATTAAAATAATTAAATTTGGTCCTTGAATAAAATAAAACCCCTATTAAACTCCAATTAAAACCCAATTAAATAAAATTACAAATTAAAATTCCCAGTCCTGGCCGGAAAGCTCAAAGAGCCAGGTCTTCAGGTCCCGGCGGAATGAACGAAGGTCAGGGGCAGTCCTGAGCTCTATGGACAGCTGGTTCCAAAGGGCAGGCACACCCACAGAGAAGGCCGTCCCCCTGGGTGTTACCCGCCAGCAATCCTTTGCAGGCGGTACCCTGAGGAGGCCCTTCCTGTGGGAGCACACAGGACGAAGGGAGCTTGATGCCGGCAGCAGGTGTTCCCTCAAATATCCCGGACCCAAGCCGTTTAGGGCTTTATAGGTCATCACCAGCACCTTGAATCTCACCCGGAGGGCAACCAGAAGCCAATGCAGCTCGTGGAGCAGAGGTGTTACATGGGAGTATCGGGAAACCCCCATCACAACTCGCATGGCTGCATTCTGCACCAGCTGAAGCCTCCGAGTGGTCCCCAAGGGCAGCCCCATATAGAGAGCGTTGCAGTAGTTCAACCGGGAGGTCACGAGTGCATGAGTGACTGTGCGTAGGGCATCTTGGTCCAGATAGGGCCACAACTGGTGCACCAGGCGAACCTGGGCAAAGGCCCCCTGGTCACGGCTCCTATATGATCTTCAAAACTGAGCCGCGAATCCAGGAGGATGCCCAAGTTGCTAGCCCTATCAACGGGGGGGGGGTAACACCTCACCCTCATCATTAAAGGTGGAATAGACTGGTTAACCCGAGATGCCGGTACACACAGCCACTCAGTCTTGGCAGGATTGAGACGAAGCCTGTTTCTCCCCATCCAGACCCAGACCGCATCCAGGCAATGGGACATCACAGCGAGGGCATCGCTGGGTTGGTTCGGGGTGGAAAGAAAAAGCTGGGTATCATCAGCATACTGGTGATACCCCACCCCGAAACCATGAATGATCTCGCCCAGCGGCTTCATATAGATGTTGAACAGGAGGGGAGAGAGAACCGACCCCTGAGGAACTCCACAAATGAGAGGCTTCGGGGCGGATCTCTGCCCTCCCATCAACACCGACTGCGAGCGGCACAGGAGATAGGAGAAGAACCACTGTAAAACAGTGCCTCCCACTCCCAACCCCCTGAGACGCCGCAGTAGGATACCATGGTCGATGGTATCAAAAGCCGCTGAGAGATCTAATAGGACTAGAACAGAGGAACAACCCCTGTCCCGAGCCCGCCAGAGATCATTCACCAGCGCGACCAATGCTGTCTCCATGCTGTACCCGGGCCTGAAGCCTGATTGGTATGGGTCAAGGTAATCAGTTTCCTCCAGGAACAGAGGAAGCTGATACGCCACCACACTCTCAACAACCTTCGCCAAAAAGTGAAGGTTGGAGACCGGACGATAATTATTTAAAATCGCTGGGTCCAGGGCAGGCTTCTTGAGAAGGGGCCTCACCACCGCCTCCTTCAAAGCAGCGGGGAAGACACCCTCACTCAAAGAGGCAGATATTACTGCCTGGAACCAGCTTCGTGTCTCCTCCTGAGCTGCATAAATCAGCCAGGAGGGACACGGGTCCAATAAACAGGTGGTGGAGCTCAGCCTCCCCATAATCCTGTCCACATCATCAGCGGAAACAGGATCAAACTCAGTCCAGATAACATGCTCAAGACCGTCCGATTCCTCCACATCAGACTCTGCCCAGTCAGAGTCCAAACCAGCCCGGATCTGAGCGATTTTGTCCGTCAGATGATGACTAAATTCCTCGGCCTGACCCTGCAAGGGCTCCTCCCTCACCTCCTGATTAAGAAGGGAACGAGTCACCCTAAACAGGGCGGCCGGGGGATTGTCTGTGGACACGATGAGGGCAGCGAAGTAGTTAGCCCTCGCTGTCCTCATCGCCACAAGATAAGACCTTACAAAGGTTCTTAACTGCAATCGGTCAGATTCGGAATGGCTGGACCTCCAACCGCTCTCTAGACCCCGTCTCCGACACTTCATCTCCCGGAGCTCCACAGAAAACCATGGAGCCCAACGGGATCTGCACCGGGTCAGGGGTCGCAAGGGTACAATACAGTTGAGTGCCTCGGCGGCCGCCCTTTCCCACACATCCACCAAGGCATCGACTGGGCTGTGAGTGAGGGCAATGGGTATAGACCCAAGCGCCATCTGGAACCGTTCTGGGTCCATTAGGTGCCTGGGGCGGAACCACCTGGTCAGTTCCGCAGCCCAGTGGTGGGGGGTGGCATAACGGAAGACCAGCCACAGGAGGTGATGATTGGACCATGACAGGGGAACAATAGTTGGTGAACCCCCTCCCAAATCATCCAACCAATAGCATGCTTGCCTACAGTGTTTAAATTACTCAAAGGCATAATAACAGACAACATCCAAAATTGTTTAGAAGAAAATAACATCCAGTAGAATAGAAAGGAAATAAAAAGAAAAGCAGTGGTACAAAAATTAACTTTTGATTCATAAAATGGTTCTGGAGAATTACAATAGCTGAAAAACCAATTTACATATTGTTTGGATTTTTTAATCAAAAGGTTTTTGATTCATTCCCACATAGCTGGATCATCAAACATTTGGAAACAACTGGTATCAGTAAAAACATTAGAATGCCTACAGAAAAAATAATGGGACAGTAGAAGACATGATTAGTGGTTGGAAATAATTATTTTTGTTATTTGTCATTACTATCATTCTATTTTGGTGGTCTTGAAGAAAACAAATTTTGGCTAACAAACAACAAATTATGCTACCTAATGACTTTAGGTTTAGGTTTAGGTTTTATTAAATTTTTATACCGCCCTTCTCCCGAAGGACTCAGGGCGGTGAGTCCTGATCTTGAAGCTGTATGGAAAATCAGGAATCAAAATTCAGTTATTGATAAATATCATAAGAATTTTTAGCCCAGATATAAAAGACAAAATAAAATGATGGAAACACCATTAAAGCCATCAATACCTGGGCTATACCTGCTTTAGTTATGTGCCCCTCTTTCCACTTTTTATACTTGCCCGTTTTGTCTTTCAATTTATCAGAGAGTTCATGCTGGTTTCTTTTGAGAGCTGTCATTTTTCTTCTTCATTGGTGTTGTGCTAGACTGGGCTTTTATAATCTCACTTTTCAAAATTTCCCAAGCTTCTTGAGTTGTTTTCCCCTTTAGGATTCTCATCCATTGAATCCTTGCCAAGCTCTTTCTAGGTTTATTGAAATTAGCTCTCTTAAAATCCAGGACTCTAGTTTGACTGTGTTCTGTTGCTTGTGCTTGCATAATGTTGAATTCCAATATTGTACGGTCACTCCCCTCCAAGGTTCCTGTGGTTTCAACATCTTCTATCATTTCATCTCTGTTAGTGAGAATTAAGTCCAATATGGCTGATCCCCTAGTTCCCTTCTCTATTTTTGGGGAGACAAAGTTGTCTGCTAGGTTGGTAAGGAATCTGTTTGATCTTCCACTTGGAGTAGAGTTTGTCTCCCAGTTGATGTCAGAGTAGTTAAAGTCCCCCATTACTATTGTGATGTGCTTCCTACATACCTTAGTTAACTGACTAGCAAAAAATTCATCTATTACCTCTGTTTGGTTGGGTGGCCTATAGTATACACCTATGGCAATGTCATTTTTTCTCCCTTTTATATTGACCTGCATCATCATATACTGCTGGAATTATTAAATGGACATAAGCTGAACTGGATAAACAAAAAGGTTAATTCTCACTGTGCATTACATCCCCATAGGAATATTAATAGATTATACCTGGAGGCAGAAGTTTACTTCAGGTCAAACAAATTGTCAAAGAAGAATAGCATACATTGGCTGATGCATAAAAGATAGCCAAGAAAACAAGCATTGGTGCCAGTTAAAAATTGGAACTTACTGTACTTGCAGGAAACAGCACATTGAAATAATGTAATAAAAAACAAAAACAGAATGCTGCCACAGAAAAGCATGGTCAATTGCTTCAAGGATCAAGGAAAAAGAGGATAAAGATAACCTCTGGTAATGGCATACGACTGGAATATTTAAAAAAAAGAAAAAGAAAAGAAAGTGAAGGCTTGATTTTGGATGTACAAGAACAAGCTATTGGAACTAATGTGATTAAGGCCAAAATTGAAAAGTCATTAAACAGTAGATTGTGCAAAGAAACAGAAGAAATGGTAGATCATATACTCAGGTCATTCAAGAAAATTACACAAATTGATTATAAAAAACACAACACAATTGCCAAAACAATTCACTGGAATATCTTTAGAAATTTACATGTACCGGTAATGAATAATTAGTGGGAATATATAGTTGAAGAAGTCATAAAAATTAGCAGGTTAAAATATTGTGGAATTTCCAAATAGAGTCTTGGCTTGTATCACACCAGACACAACTGTGCTTAAAAAGAAATTGTGAATAATTGATGTGGGCAATATCAGGAAATAGTAGAATAGAAGACAAAGAATTGGAGAAGATCAAAAAAGTATCCCGATCTGAAAATCTGAAGTTGAAAATTCTGCCATAAACCAGTTGTGGTAGTCCTCCCATTGGTCATTAGCACTCTGGGTACCATACTCAAAAAAATCTTGTGCAGCACTTAGGAAATCTGTGCATCGATAAATTTTCTTATCAGTCAATTGCAAAAGGTCACATTATTGGGATCCACATATCTACTACACTAATACATCATGATATCCTAGTTTGTGGATATAGATATGAATTCATAAAGCCAACACTATGGTAGTTAAAGAACTGGCACCTATGATTTCCCATTGTTGTGTACTGTAAATAATAATAAGTGCTCCAGTAGAGAAACCATTGGGCAGAATTTTGAGAATCAATTGCTTATTACTGTTCTTCCCCCCCCCAAAAAACCTGACCCCAGTCTAGCACTATAGAAGAGAAACATATTTAATATCCACATGGGTAACCATTGTTATCTTTTCAACTAATGTTTTTCAATGAAGACAAACAATTTTAGAGTCAATATCAATCAAGTTGGGAAGAAAGGATTGGTTTGTTCATGCTATTAGCAATGGTTTCTTCAAAGGTATGTCATGCTTTGGCATTTGCTGTAATACTGATGTAAGCGGGAATTATTTTTTTGTTGTTGTTCCAGAAGAAGAGAAGGTGTGGCGCTGAATCATTTTTGAAATACTGTATGCTGATTCAAAAGCTGTACATCTCTCTGAACATTCACAGTATTGCTCTCACCTGCCCTCAAGAACATTCAGCCTACACAGTTTTGCCAGATCATAACATGGAAGTGTCTAGAAATTTACCTGTTTTGGTAAGCTTTATTTCTATTTGTATCCTCTTATGTGGAGTTAAAACAATGCTAGGTGTCCTTTTTATGTTCTATATACCAGCATGTTGAATGTATCTTAGCAATTGTAGCTTTCTCCTTCCCACCCATCTCTTGTGGAAATTATTACAGAATGTGGGAACTATTCAAAATGGTATTCATCAAATGTGAGCAAAGTTATCAAATGTCAGGATGGATCATGCCTGTGAATATTAGATTTATTTGTCTATTTAAATAAATAAACTCCAGTAGACTCCAGTTACTGGGTTCAGAACAGTACTATTGAGTTGATTGACCTTAGTAATTTAAATAATAAAACTGACTGTGATAGGTCACTATGGAAAATCAGATACTGTATTAAGTAGATCATTGGTATTATCCCATAAGGCTAGCAATGGCTTCTCCATTCTCTGTTTATATTCACACAATTGATATCCCTGTGAGAATCAAGAAATTTTATAGTCAGTTTGTAATGATTATGTAATGAGTCCTGGTGGCACAGTGGTTAGAATGCAGTATTGTAGGCTAACTCTGCCTACATATCAGGAGTTCAATCCTGGCGGGATCAAGGTTGACTAAACCTTCCATTTTTCTGAGGTTGGTAAAATGAGGACCCAGATTGTTGGGGGGAAAATGCTGACTCCGTAAACTGCTTACAAAGTGCTGTAAAGCAATATGGACCAGTATATAAATCTAAGTGTTACTGCTATTGCTATTCCAGAATGCAAGCCTACCTGGTAACCTAGGAATAGCCACAATTTGGATCTATCTCTTAACTGAAACATTTGTTAGGGTTGTGCAAACAGATCCAAGTATCAAGAGGGTAGTTCTCTCTAAGAGTTGGCATGGTTACTTCAGGCTTATTTTCTGGATAGCTATAGCTGTGTTTCAGCAGTAGTGCAGGTGAAGGGATTTTCTGTGCATACACATACATAACTACAAGATTAGAAAAGATCGCCAGGAGCTCTGATGTGCCTTCAAAAGCCAAGGCTGTCAAAGCGCTTCAAGCAATAGTTTGGAAAGTACCTTTGCTTGTTTCACAAAGTATCTTTGGAAATGATTTGTGCAGCCTTGGTATTCCTCTTTCTTGAGTGTGTAAGAATTAATGTCTTGATTTTAATCATTTCTCCAGAATGACATTGCCACCTTGTCATTCTGCAATGATAGTTCTGGTTTTACTAAATAAGCAGTGTGAAGGTATGAAAATTACCTGCATACCGTCAACAGCAACTCAGAAAAATCTACAAATATAATGTGCCACAAGACAGTTTATTTCATTCATACCTTTTGTAAATATGCACAGCTTATGCAATTGATGAATTATTTAAATATGATCATTATTTCCTCTGGGGCTAAACTCTAATTGTGTAGAATGTTGCATAAGGAATATTCTGATAATATTCTATTTCTTTTCTTTAATTAATTAATGCAAAGAATGGATATATGCTTGTAGCACCCCAATGTGTATTGCTACAGACTAGAATAAATGAATGGCAATTACACAAAAGTTGTGTATATTAACTATGAGAAAAACTTTTCTGATGATCAGAACTGTTTAACAGCAAAGATGAGGGGTTTTTTCCCCCATTAAAAATACTTTAGCAGATGCTGGATCCCATCTAATGGGGGATTCAATCTTGCAATGGAGAATAAGTCTAAATGATTCTCAGATGCTTACAAGACAATTTGTACCTCCTCTTAAAGGCCTAAGCCTTTTAATATTTGCTAGAATAAAGATTCAAGTTCATTTTGAGTTTCTGGGATCCGTATGACATTTTTCTGCTCAGCACTACTCTCTTCCAACCATTCCAATTTCTGACCTGCAATTCACAACCTTAATGTTGTTTTCAATACATTATTATTATGCAGGGAGAGGTATCACCTTGTTGTTTCCTTACCATAAGAGTGATCAGAGCAAGGAATCTCCGGAAAGCAGATCTACGTGAGTACCCTTTGTATATTCCCCCCCCCCTTAGTAAACAGTAGTAAACTGGTGTTGGGACTAGATTGCTTAAAGAGATTCACTAAGAATCACTCTTCACCACTTCTGACTTACCAAAGCAAACTAAGGTATTGAAGCTTAGTCATTAAATATATTCTTCCTGCAGGATAAACTCTTAAGTTCCTTGCATTTTAAAATTCTGGCATGTTTCTCTGACTCTTTCATTTTTTTTTCTTAATAGACTTTTACACCGCAAGGAGTGGCACTCTAGCTTACAATTTAAAGCAAACGTAGAACCTGTAGCCAGCAGTGGTTGTTGAAGTACTGTACAACTTTCGGAAGCTCCAGCTAACAAGATCAATTGTCGATAAAGGAAAATATTTGTAGCTCAGGGTTGAAATAAGGGGTCCCTGGTGCTCTCTGAGTTTGCTTATTTTCTTGCAGACATTTCATTACCCAAACTAGATAACATCATCAGTGTTAGAAAGGGGTGGGGTTTGCTCTCAATTAATTTATGTAGACGTAAACAACAACTACATACTGTGCAAAAGAGACAATGAACAAGCCAAAAAAGGAAGCAAAACAACCAAAACACCTCCCCACCAACATAGATTAACATCAGACCAAGAATCAAGAAGTAAACAATACCCTAAACAAGGAACTGCCAAACAAGCTAACAGTAAACAGCCCAACCAAAGAAACTCCAAGACCACTCCCACCAACACTGGAAGGGCAAGCCGTCATCCTCATTGTCAGCCATTCAGTCATGTCCGATCCTTGGCCATTCTATGGATCAGCACTCTCTACGCTCACACTGCCATGGTCATCTCAGTGTCATCCTTTATAGTGTCCAGCCAGCAAGTACCAGGAAGGGCCCCTGCTCCTTTTCCCACTGATTTTGCCCCATTTTATGACCTTCCTTGCCACAGTTGTTAAGTGAATCACTGCAGTTGTTAAGTTAGTAGCATGCTTGTTTAGTGAATCTGGCTTCCCCATTGACTTTGCTTGTCAGAAGTTCACAAAAGGTTCATATTACTCCTGCAACTGTCATAAATATGAGTCAGTTTCCAAGCATCTGGATTTTGATCACATGACTGTGTGGATGCTGCAACAGTTGTAAGTGTGAAAAACAGTCATGTCACCTTTTTTCCGTGCCATTGTAGCTTTTTTTTAAAATACAAGTTTTATTGATTTTTTAGTTTTACATCCAGGTATTTATGAAGCAATACGGTGGTTGGGTAGTTAAAAGTAAACAATAGTAAATAACAAAGTCATTTGTAGATAGGTCAAGTTACATCAACGAGAATTCCCTCTCCAATTCCCTTAGTTATGATAGCATAGTCAAATTAATCAAATTAATACATTTCTAATTATAACACAATCAATTAGAACAATTTTCATTATATTTTCACATATACATATCCATGTCCTGTTTTTACATTTTATCTAATTGGAATAGGATAATCTGAACTAGCCTATAATATATAAAAGAAAACTTAATTTTCGGGTAGCCCACATTTCCCCATTTCATTATATAGTAATTATCCTCTCTAAAATACATATATTGTTCATTTCAGTGCATTCTTATGTTATACAAATTTATTCTATTTAACATCTTAATAGTTCACTAATTATTGAGAAAATATCTTTTGTTGCATCCTTCCAAATTCTGTAAAATAAGTCAATTCTAATAGCTAACTTTCCTTTCCTTTAAAGGTCTAAAAGTTAAGTATAAAGTCAATCTGTATCTTTTAAAGATTCCCCTTAGCCCATTAAGAAAATTTTTTAGCTCTATCATTACAACAAATATATTCTATTTAACATCTTAGTAGTTCATCCATTTTTAAAAATAATATCTTTTATTATACCATTGCAAATTCTATAATATAATTCAAATTTATGTTCTAATAGCTAATCTATTTCATTATATAGTAATTATGATATCTGAAATACATACATATGCTATTTGTCATTCTTACAATTCATCTATAGTTAAGAAAGTATGTTTTATTAAAAGGTAAAGGTAAAGGTTCCCCCGCACATGCGTGCTAGTCGTTTCCGACTCTAGGGGCCGGTGCTCATCTCCGTTTCAAAGCCGAAGAGCCAGCGCTTGTCCGAGGACGACTCCGTGGTCATGTGGCCGGCATGACTAGACGCCAAAGGCGCACGGAACGCTGTTACCTTCCCACCGTAGTGGTCCCTATTTTTCTACTTGCATTTTTACGTGCTTTTGAACTGCTAGGTTGGCAGAAGCTGGGACGAGTAACAGGCGCTCACTCTGTTACGCGGCACTCGGGATTCGACCCGCCAAACTGCCGACCTTCTGATCGACAAGCTCAGCGTCCTAACCCTTAAAAATCTAGATCCTAAATATAGACTCAGTTTATATCTTTTAACAACTGAGAGAAAAATTTAAGCTTTATTATTGCAAGTCCTAACACTTGCAACAGAAAAAGAAGAAAAATTCATTTAAGTCTAATTCTAGCTTTCTTTTTGTGCCAGGCAGGCTTCAATATCATTGCCTTTAGCTTCTCAAATGTGTCGCCCTTTCTTCCTATGCAGATTGTTTGAATCCAGGAAGACCATCCAGTTATCAATTTATCATAGAGACTGACCCCTTTGTAGTCATTAAATTTTTGTTCCAGTAAATCCAATCTCCATGTTTGGCGTAGTGCAGTTGTTCTTAGTTCACTCTGGTCTTCTTCTTCTTTCCAATACATCTGGCTTATGTAAGAGGTCATATCTGGTATTGTAATTATTGTTTGGTTGATTGAAGTGTTGGTGTACTGTATTTGAAGGCCTTTGGCATCCTCCATCTTAGTATTGCTTTCTTCAGCTTCTGTTGCTTGTTGGAATGTAGCTTTTATAGTTGAAATCAAAGTTTGGGCTTCAGGGCTCTCAGATTGTACTTGTTGTACTTTAAAGTCCCCTGTTTTGTTGTTAAATTCCACATCCTCTGTTCATTTTTGGATTGTCAATTCATCAATTGAAGTAAGAGTCTCATTTGGTGCGTTTGTGCTATCAAATTTGTGTTTAAGTCTGGCTTTTATTTCTGCAGTCATTGCCAGAATTGTATCAAGTATGAGTTTATAGTCAAGTGGTGGGATATATTCTTCCATTTCTTTAATATTTTACAGATAGGCCTTCAGTGGAGGCTATTTTAATAAAAGTCAATAAATGTCCACCTCCACTATTCCTAAAGGTTGTTTTCAGTGCCAGGTGTTCCCAATTTTTATCTTTAAAGATAGTGTCAAGGACAAATCTGTTAGTCAGGTCTCAGAGTAAAAAAAAAAGGTTTACTTGCTATACCAGGTTTTGCCACAAGATGTACTCAATAGCATGTACAATCCTTTTGCAGAGTAATATAATATAAGTCTTTTATCCAATTAATTCATTTTTAGTAATAAATAGGGTAGTAGGTCCCCTTAAAAATAGACAATAAAAACATTTTAGTGGCCCAAAAATTTCAGAAGTACAGATGGAGTTGCTTAGTTATTTAGCTTAGTCATTTAATTTCTTTTGAGGCTTTAAGGCTGTAAATCCCCAAGTAAGAGTTGCCAAATTTTCAAGAAGGGGAAAAAAGATTTTCAAGAAAGTCCCACAGGAAAGTAATTAGGGAAATAAGAAGGGTAAGGTCTCACCCAAATTCCCCAGAATGCTTCATTGTGCTTGATAGTGATTTTGGCTTTCAGCAGGGAACGGCTTAGTGATCAGCCATGTTAATGGCTGATCTCTTCTTCTTCAGGCCAGAGGAGTAACTCCAGATCAAATGGAGGGCTGCTGCCCTTCCGCGATCGCAGAGAGATAGCCTTCTCATGGTGGTCACCCCTCCAGGGCAACTTTTAACCCTTTGCAGGGTCCTCCAATGAAGTAAGACCGGACGGCAGTGGAAGAGCTTCTCCCGGCACATCCGCCAGCGCCACGTGCACAAACCAGAAGCCAGTGCCATTGTAGCTTTGAACAGTCACTAAATGAACTGTTGTAAGTCAAGGGCAACCTGTAAATCATTCTGTTATGCCCTCTAATATTAGATTGCAAATTTAGCCCAGGTCAAAGGAGGGAGGATTGAGAGATATTATGTATACAGTGAAAGTGTACATTCTCTTCTTCTTCAAGTGTACCAATGTTGCCTTAATCTTCTCTGTAAATGTATGCTACAGAGTAATATCATCGGCCACATAATTATTTATACTTTGATCTTTTACAACAGTAAGCCATCCTGACTGCTACTCAAAGCTACAGCTGCCAACTGCTTCATCTGCACAGTTCCAAACAAAGACCATTCACAACTGCAAAGACCCCGTCTGGAATGAAACTTTTCATTTCATAGTGCAGCCCAAAGTAAAGGTAATAAACTCAATGTTTATTTTATTTCAGTGGTTGTGTGATCATGGCAGGGCAGAAGACGTGAATACGTAATTAGGAAAACTATGGCCAGTATTGGTAAAGTGGCCACCACATTTTCCAGACTTATAAAGAGAGTATGGCTTAATAAGAAGCTGACAGAACATACAAAGATCCAGGTCTATAGAGCCTGCATCCTGAGCACGCTCTTGTACTGCAGTGAGTCTTGGACCCTTTACGCATGGCAGGAGAGAAAGTTAAACACATGGCTTTTTGAGTTAGCTGGCCTGGACTGAGGGGTTTTACGGTTTTTAAATTCTAATTTTAAATTTTGGGGCTATTGATTTAATTTTATTTTAATTTTTATATGGTATTGTTTTAATTTTGCCCTATAAACCGCCCTCAGTCCTTCGGGAAAAGGGCGGTATATAAATTGAATTAAATAAATAAATAAATAAATAAATAAATAAATAAATAAATAAATAAATAAATAAATAAATAAATAAGCGCTGTCTCCGATGTATTCTTGGTATCACCTGGCATCTTAAAGTTCCAAATAGGGCAGTCCTTGAATGTGCTGGAATTTCTAGCATGTATACACTATTGAAACAATTATGTCTATGCTGGCTTGGGCATGTCGTGAGAATGGCTGATGGTCGGATTCCGAAAGATATATGGAGAACTAGTGCAGGGAAAGCACCCCAGTCGGAGACCAGAGTTGCGATATAATGATATCTGCAAGAGGGATCTAAAGGCCTTGGGAATGGACATTAACAGCTGGGAAAACCTGATCTCTGATTGGTCAGCCCTCAGTGTGGAAGGGACTGCCACTCTCGAATTGGCCTTTTTAGCCACACCAGATGCTGCTTTAGGACCTCTTTCCAGAGCACGATACCATAGTATCTTGAGACTGAAGGATGCCAATGTTCATTTATATTTCAAATGCTGTGTCTTAAGTTGGTGAATTCTATGTAGCTGGTGTATTGGATCCAAATATTGACAAAGTGGATCTTCGGGGGCACAAAAGGGGATGGCAAGAGAAGTTGTAACAGGGCAATACAAGCCTCATTCCATTTCAATATTCACCAACAAACCTCACTCATGCACAAAAGGGGCAGAACTTGCAGCATGAAGCCAAATGCAATCTTAATTTTTCTGATAAAAACACCAACCTTCTGTAGATGTCTATGGAGATTCTCAGTCATCCAGGTCATGGTTGTCCCAAAAGTTCTTTTTTCAAGAGGCAAGTGGACTTCTTGTTATTCTTTGAAGATGTTTCTCTTCTCTTCCAAGAAGCTTCTTCAGCTCTGACTGGATGGTGGGGAATGGAAGGATTTATATTCCTATAACCAGCTGTCTGCAAGGAA
Organism: Vipera berus; assembly: GCF_964194415.1. Lineage (NCBI taxonomy): Eukaryota > Metazoa > Chordata > Lepidosauria > Squamata > Viperidae > Vipera > Vipera berus. The sequence goes on along the minus strand of NC_138202.1, from coordinate 68,833,498 downwards.
TATAAATCCTTCCATTCCCCACCATCCAGTCAGAGCTGAAGAAGCTTCTTGGATGAGAAGTGAAATATCTTCAAAGAAAATGTCTTCAAAGTAAAACTAGAAAGTCCACTTGCCTCTTGGAAAAGCACCTTTGGGACTTCTGTAGATGCCCATAATCAATGTATTTGTAGCCTCCATTTCCAAAACTTGACATTTTGAGCAGCTGTTAGACCTACCATGCAAGGAGTATCTACTTCCACAATCCTACAGAAGTGCTTTCTTATCAGATTCCTATTTTTAATAACAGCAGAGAATGAAATATACAGCACATCTCATCATACACTTCCTTTTAACCTAAACTAAAAAAAACCTTCATTCCTTCAACCTCTCCTTGCCCAGTGCTATCCCCATCCAAATGTACATTCCACCCTTTATGGTATGTCTATTTAACAACCTTTCATTTCTTTTACCAGAATGTATTGGAGCTGAATGTTCATGATGATGATGTCTGTCAGGATGACCATCTTTTCACTGTACGCTTTGATATAGCAAGACTCCCGTTGAATGAAAAAGTGCTCATGCGTTTTAACTGTAACCAAAAGGTCTGTGTAACCTTAATTAACATTTTAACAGAGCAATTTTGGGTGTTTACTGAAAAGTAATCAATTATTTTGCATGAACATGTACACATCAAACTGATGTAATCTTTTCCCACCCTGAACTAATATACAAACTAGAATGCAATTATCCTTTTATTTTCACACTTTACTAAACAGTATAGTGAAGCCTTAGTAAAAAAAATGCACATGTAAAAATATATTATGGATAGGTTTATATTATGAAAAATGCCTTGCAAAAAATATGTTAGGGAAAATTGGTGCAAAACTATACCTGGGTTTTTGAGCATATGGAAAAAAGTGTTTTGGTTGGAAGGCATTTATTTTTAGAATCCAAAATTATGTAGTAACTGGAGAGAACATTTGCTTGCAGAAATCTGTTTCTATCTTATTTTTCATTTGTTTTTACTGTGTTTTATTCTAGCATCATTTTTCCATCATTGAAAACCATTTTGTAATGTTTCTATACATGTACTTTTAAAAATAAATATAAATACATTTTGAAGCATAGCAGCTCAGTATGATAACCTCTAAAATAAAAATCCTCTAAAAAGAGCCTTGGTGGAGCAGTGGGCTAATGCCTCCTTAAGTAACACCAGCTGCCTGCAATTAGGTTCAAGTCCCACCAGGCTCAAGGTTGACTCAGCCTTCCATCTTTCCGAGGTAGATAAAATGAGGACCCAGATTGTTGGGGGCAATAAGCTGACTTTGTAAAAATGCCGCTTGGGGGGGGGGGGCAAAAGCCCTAATAAGCAGGCATATACATAGAATGAAGGCTATTGCTAAGCACATTGATTTGTGCTTCTTAGATTGTAAGCTGCCCTGAGTCTTCGGAGAAGGGCGGGATATAAATGGGAATTTAAAAAAAAGAATTATAGTGTTTGTTAACAATCAATTATAGACCAGAGAGCTAGAGAGAGATGAGCTTGAGTTTTCCCTTTCTTGAGACTAGTCCATCTTTTACAGATATAATGAGAGCGGAATGGAGTTAGTAGACAACTAAGTTAGGGTCTTGTATCTCATTCTCAGAGCACTGGAAATGATAAACAAATGTGAACTATGCAACCATGCAAACTTGCATATACTACCCAGCCTATCATTTTACATGCTGGTGATATTAAGTGTGAGCTGTTTGTAAGAGATTTGGAATAATATCTTTTTTTTTTACTGTTCTACTCTTAGTTCCATTTGGTGTGCCTGTTCAACCGTTATGATTTACTGTTATAAATTTATTCAGCAATTATGGTTAAAATCCAGCTAGTATTATGCTTGAACATAACAGTAATATAAAGAATAGGCATCTTTGTGCCTGCTGTAGTGAGATTACAGCTCTTAGAATTCTTTTTTAAAAAAAAACGTTTAGAACTTATTTTGGTAGGAAAATGTGCAATTATTTTCCTCTAATTTCAGGAACACGAGGAGCTGGAATTAGAATTTGAGTTACTACACAGGTGGGTAAAATCAGAATCTAAATAATCTCTACAGAATCTACAATATCCCTGCTTGTCATCTGTATGAAATACTGGGGAATATTTTCTTTCACTGATAGTAAGATCTAACGATACTGTACTGTTTAGCAGTCCGGCTTTGCAAAACCTCATAAGAAACTTTGTATTTTAAACATTCTGAGCTACTAGTGGTTTTCCCTGTTATTTTCAACATTTCTAGGAATTGCCATAGGACTTTAAAAAAAACCTATAAAACTCCTGCCTTGCTGTATCACCTTTGCTTATGTATAGCAAAATAAAGTAATTATAATATGATTTTTTTTTAGATTAGGAATTTCTGAAATAATCATTACAAATGGAGTTCTTCTGGTAAGTATTTTATCTATTTGCCCATGATACTGTCTTCTTCACTAAGAATAATTGAGACATCATTTTCATAACCAAACCCCAAACCACTTTTTGTGTAAATTTGATTGTGGCTTTGCAAAAAAAAAATTGCTTCTGTTCTAGCTTATTGTCTCAGGCTTGTAAACATTTATTTACCAATTTATTCCATTTTTCCTGATCTTTTTAGTCAAGCTATCGGTAGAATTTGAAGTGTTTGAAATTCCAGCACTATTTGCTTTCCATACAAAAAGAAAAAAAACTGATACTTTTTTTCCAATTGTATCCTATTTGTTTTTTTACTATAAAGTTATCAATATATAGATATTCCGTCTCTTTATTATAATAAATATGTTGTAAAAACTGCTTTTTTACTATTTCTAGGGCTATTTTCTATAGTGCAAGCAATATATAAAATAAGAATATTTTACATGTGTCAATATACTTATATTTTATATATCATATATTATGAATATATAGTAATAGTAATAAATAAAACATTAAAAATAAAATATTTTTATATTTATTAAACTATCCCACTGATTTAATAGTTATATTCCTTGTACAGATTTTATATATTTTATATATGATATGTTAAATACATACATACATACATACATACATACATACATACATACATAATGTTTGTCACTTGTCTTTAAATATATTGACAAAATATTTACATTTCAGTAGTTGCTCTCAGCCATATCATGTTATAGGAATGATAAAGCCACTGTTTTCACTATTGTTTTCAACACTTGTAGGAATTGCTATAGGATTATAGCCAATGGTGGGATTCAAATATGTGAATGACCGGTTCTCTGTGTGGATGCCGCTTCCAGAAGTCCATTCTGGGTCTGGGCAACAAAAAATTAGCTACTAGTTCTGCTGAAGTGGTGCGAACCGGCTGAATCCCACCACTGATTATAGCAATTCATCCACCCCATAAACCATACTGGTTGGCATACCATCCTGTCATTCAGATGGAAAAACAATAGCAGGAATTTTACACTTTAATTTCAAACTTAAGAGTCCTCTAATATTTTCTTGTGTTTTTTTAGTCTCGACAAGTTTCCTGCTTGGAGGTTGAGGTGGAGAAGAAAAAGGCGCTAAACTCAAGTAATATTACTTTTTCTGTAAACTCACAGAAGGTGTAACATCTGTAATCATGCAGGGTGTGGCTCCCACCCTGATGGTATTCCAGAAATTTAAAAAAACAACTGGCTGTTCTTCCAGTTCTTGGGGTAGGGTGGCTGCCAAGTCCCTGACATTTCTGGTACTATGTGGAGTTTCTCCTATACAGACATTTATTTATTTATTTATTTTATTAAACTTCTATGTCGCCCATCTCACTAAGGCGACACTAAGCAGCTATTTGATGTATTCTGTTTGTCATTATTTATCTACTCCAATGTCTCTTAAAATATGCTCCAGGACCCTCGGAGATCCTCAAAATTTTGTCAGCCTACACAATATTAAAATCCCTAAGCAAGTGGGAAGTGGCAGCATCATCAAATGTGTCAGTTTTAATTTTTGATATGGTACTTAAGAATAAATATAACTCATACAAACAAAAGGTCTCTTGGGGTCCTCTATTGTTGTTTTTTTTAAGTGGGAAGGATTCTTGAGAGGAAAAAAGTTTAAGAAACACTGATCTGCTCTTTTAAAATGTAAACTGAATTGCTCTGGAGTTGGGTGGCCAGTAAATCTAACAGATAAATGAGATTCATCAGGAATTATCTCTTTAACCTATTTCAGTTCTACTCAAGCTGTGTGAAAAAGATATTTCTAATAAAGGAATATTGTCATTTGAAATCAGTGAAGTACCAGGCAACATTGTATACTGTAGTTATTCTATGAGAACATGGAGCTGGATTTTCCCTTCTATTTTCCCTTCCTACTACTTGTGAATTGGGACTGGTGGTGCTCTTAGTTCTGCTGAGAAGAATAAAAGACCAGGTTGAGAATAAATGGATGAGCAGGAAGTCCCAAGAACTGTACAGCTGTCTGCTGAAAAGTATGGATAGCTTAGTTTGGAAAGGTTGCTTGCTTCCTTCCTTGGAAATATAGAAGTTCTGTTTAGACCTAACTCAAAAACTTGGTGCATCCTATGTTTTTGGGTAAGGTCTAAACAGAACTTGTATATTTCCTGCACTCTTAGTTAATTAGCAACTCCCACTGGCATATCTTGAGCCTTGAGCTTTCTTCTCTCCCTTCTTTGGCCTTTCCTGTCCAGCACTGCTAACACTTTTGTTTCTTCTTTTTGTTTCCTCTTTCCACAGGGAATATGGAAGGGTAGGTGTTGACATAAGTGTATTTCAGTTTTTCCATGTGAGAGATTGGTTGGTATATAAATATGGAGATAAGCTGATTTTATAAACTGGATGTTTTATTTTGTTCATTCAACTAATTTGTTGGGTTGTGGTTTCTGACACGTATAGCTATCTATATGCACATACAATAGCTATACAAGTGGGCCTCATTCATACACTTTGGATGGACAGTAAATTTCCAGCATTAGTTTTAGCTAGAGTTGGCAGTTTATATTAGCCACATGGGGAAATTTGCACTTTAAATATTCTTTCTTTCTTTCTTTCTTTCTTTCTTTCTTTCTTTCTTTCTTTCTTTCTTTCTTTCTTTCTTTCTTTCTTTCTTTCTTTCTTTCTTTCTTTCTTTCTCTCTCTCTCTCTCTCCCTCTCCCTCTCCCTCTCCCTCTCCCTCTCCCTCTCCCTCTCACTTACTTACTTTTAAATTAAGGATAATCTTCCTTTAATGTGGCATAATCTTGCCTACCACGTGATAGTCTTAAATTAGTCATTTTATCAGCATCTACTGCTCCATTGTGGCATCTTCTGCCTGGATTACTGAAATGCATTCTAGATGGATTCTTTCATTGTAGACCCATTTTGTTTTTTAAAAAGTGGCATTAAAAACATATGCAATTGCTTTTGTAAACACTCTTTTCCTTTTCTTTTATAGAAAAAAGACTATATCTTATTGCAAAAGGATCTCATGAAGAACATAAGGAATTTAGTTTGGGTTTTGACTTCTGTATGAAATCTACATTTCACTATATTAAATATAAACACCCAACATTGGATATTAGATTACCAAAGAAGGATCTAGATTATTTATTTGTGAGTTTATTATCAAATGTTATTTTCTTATTGAAGGCTCTGTTCTTATTGTATCAGTTTTGAACAAATTTATACTGAAGAATGGCACAAATTGCACAGAGATAGAAGAGAATATTTGTAGCTCAAGGTTCAACCAGGGGATCTTTAGGACTCTCTGAGATGGTGAATGAGGGTGAATATACATGTCCCAGGATAATGTTGCGGGATCCAATCTGTGTCAATCACTGGAACCAGAGGTTTTTGTCTTCCAAGCTTTCAGACTTGTGTCGGAGCCCATCTCCCTGCTACAGAGACGTTCCCTGAGGATGGGGGCTCCACCACAAGTCCAAAAGCTCAGAAGACAAAAACCTCTGGTCCTGGTGACCAACCCAGATTGGATCTCTGAGCTTGATTGTTTTCTTGCAGACAATTCATTACTCAGCTAGGTAACATTAACCAGTGTTAGAAGGGAGTGGGATTTTGTTCTTGGTTTATATCCTTGTGACTTGCCCTGTCAGTGATGATGAGAGTGGTCTTGATGGTTACTTGATTAGACTATAGTTTACTATTTATTTGACTGAGTTGGTAGTTCTTTGACTGGGCTATAATGCTTGATTGGTGGTCTAATAGTAATCTTGGTGTTAATCTCTGCCTATCTGGGTATTGATTGATTGCATATCGTCCTACTTTCTACTCTTTTGGGTACACAAGTGTAATTATCTTTCCAGGAGCCATGTTCTTATAATAAAGAAGAAAAATCTATAAAAGTGGAAGTAAATGCAATTCCTCAGACCAAGAAAATAGTATTAGCTGAGGTAAGAGTAGAATTTTGCTGAATATTGGTTTAAACTGCTTCCATGTTTTAAACTGACTTCTCCCACAATCTGGGGTATGATCTGCATGGGGAAAAAATCTCAAATATTTATGAAAATAGTCTGGAATAGAAGGTCTGCACCAATTTCTATCATTTGTATTTTAAAATCTATTTTTGCAATATAAAGGTTCCAAAAAGAACAATGTACTGTAGGTATGCATTTTTACCAAAGGTTCTTGATATGTTCAATGAATTGCATGCTTAGAATCATGTAATAATATATTAGTTAAGTAAAGCAACAGAATGCAGAACCATAGGATTTAAACAGAAGATGTTGCTGCTTTGATGAATGGACTGTGTTTCTATTCATGCAGAGGAAATATTTTGCTCTTTTGACTGCAGTCCTCTGTACTTCTCTGTTTCTTCTGTTGAATCCTACAGACCTCAGACATAGCAGTGGAAAGATCAACATACCATCTTAATATAATCAATTGCATTCTGAACTTGAATTCCAGGTTCTTTGCATCCAACAAATTTTATTGATTTGTCTCAGAAAACAACACTCAAGTTAGAACCATCATTGCGTTAATTACCAATTATGATAAAAGTAATAAACAGCAATTGCTCTCACCAACCTATGCTTCAAATGTAAAATTAAACTTAAAAACTCTTAAACTAAAAATTCTTCTTCAAGATTTTGAGAAATGTTGTAATATGCAGATGGATGTAAATGCAATTCATTTTTCATTAAAAACTGCATCGTTGTTTTGATTGTGGTATGTGTCTGTGTCTGTATATCTTCATGTCAGTCTGGACTCCTAGTGACTGCCTGGTCAAGTTTTGTAGTTTTCTTGGCATGGTTTCTTAGAAAGTGGTTTTACCATTGTCTTTTTCTAAGGGATGATGGAGAGTGATTATCCCAAGGTCACCCAGCTGGCTTTATGCCTAACACTGGACTAGAAGTCACAGTCTCCTGGTTTCTAGCTTGATGCCTTAATCAACACATCAAACTTGTTTTAAGTTGACTACAAATTGTATTTGGTTGACAGCCTATATCCTGCTGAAAAACGTGTTGACGAACTACTTAAAATATCCATGAAATATTCACATGGTCTCAAAAATGAATTCTTAATTCACAAGCTTAAGTACTTGTGATTATATATACCGTTCAGAATAATATCAACTATCCGGTAACCAATTTATGTCTAGGGTTCTGGCCCAGCAAGTGAATTGTATACAGCTACTTTTTTTATATGTGTGCCATAAATTACAGATGATTCCTGGAATGAAAGATTTATTTATTTATTTATTTATTTATTTGTTTTTATAAACCGCCCCTCTCCCGAGGGACTCGGGGCGGTGTACAGAGTAAGACAGGCAACAAAATGAAACAGTATTGAAAAACAATAATCAAAGCAAAACAAACTGGGACCCCAATTAGAGCTATCTATTAGAGCTAGATGTTAATAATGTAAAGAAACCTATATTTGTATTCTGAATTTTCAGAATAAGAAATTTGCTTTGCATGTGAAGACAGAAGACTGGTAAGACATCCATCCTCTCTTGGATGGTAATGGCTACAATTTTAACAATTCTGTTTATTTCTGTTCTATTCTGTTTAATTTCCCCAACCTTTGTTTGGGGACTTGTTCCTAAAAGAATTAGCAGTGTTTGCATTATTTAAGGCCAATTATTTTTTTTTGTTGTAATTACATGTACATGTGATATGTATGTAGGGTTGTGGCATGAATTCCAAAGTCACTTTTAATAGCAAAAGAGATGATGTAGGTAGTGGCATTCTGTTTTGTACACATGATAAACAAAATAAATACTATGGAAAAACATTGTATAAATATTGTCATTTGCCATTTAAAAACAAATTACTTTATAACTTGTTCTTCTCATGTCATATTTATTAAGTAGTCACTATAGGATTATTGAAAAAAACAAGCTGTCACTCAAGATTTCCTTGATCATTAGCATTTTCAAGTAATGAAGAAGGTTCCAAATATGAAGATGGAACAGGTCTGCCGACATTTATTTATTTCTGTATTTAATTCAGTAAGACCAATCCTGACCTCCGCTTGGGATATGACCTTTGTTCACAAGAGCAAGATTTCTTACACAAAAGAAAGAACATTGTCACTGGTGCCTTGAAGAAGGTTCTCAGGCTAGAAAAGGACTTGCAGGACCATGAGGTGTGTATGATTCAGAATGTCAGTTATTCCTGAAGGATTCCAATTGACCACATACAGACATCATGATGAGGATTAATCTAATCTCTCATTGTCTTGTGTGTCTCCATTTCTTCAGCTGCTCATGCAGTAATAAGAATTGCCACTTGTGGGCAAGCACTCACCAAATATCTGAAAGGAAGTTAGAAACAATATTCCTTAATTCTAGAAGGTGAAACATTTGACTGACCGTTAGGAAATGGTCAACCAAATAAATTAAATGAAAGAACTAGTTGGTTGAGATGGTGAATTCCCTCTCATTGGATGCTTAACTGGAGATTACACAGCCATTTGTGGGGAAAACATTAATCTGGATTTCTACACTGTATAAGAGATCAAACCTGATGGCAGAAGTGGCTGCCTTGAATTCTATGATGTTAGAATTGAAGGCAGCCAATTCTAGCTGATGTCACCATGTTGGATTAATCGAAACTGAGGTTCATTTTGAAACTTGTTGTAGTTAATTTATTAAGCAAAGCACAATGAATCTTGCCTGCAGTTAATTTAACTAAATAAACCACATTGTGGCTTATAAAGAAAACATTTTTAACAAACTAAAGTTAAGATTGACAATAATTTAAGGTTTGAGAATAACTTGAAAATTAGCTTAGCTGAATGGGAAGCGAAAGCTCCCAATTTCTTTTCCTACCTCTTTTAGTCTGTCTTAATTCTAATTTCAAATCTGGTATCTCTAACAATTATATTATAATTATAATTGTAATAATGCCATACCACATCAGATATTTAAACCAAATATCCTAGTTGAGGTTAAAGGGCTGCGTATTTACAGGCGAGGGTTCCTATGAATGGAAATCCTGTCTGTACAAGGATTAACGAAGCAGGCTTTATAACTGTAATAGAAAGATTTATTTACAGCAAATATATAATATGGATAAGCAAAGATTACTATCTAGCCCAGGGGTGTCGAACTGCTGGCCTGCAGGCCGGTTGCATCATGCGGAGGCTGTGCCCACCCCAGCTCTGGCAATGCGAAAAAAATCATGATACATTGCGACACGTCACGTGACTCGGCGAGTTTGACACCCATGATCCTACTAGGAAGTGAGTCAAAGGACCATATGCTCTATATGCATATGAGAAAGAAGACAGATGGAAATGACCACAAATAGCATTCTTATACACAAACAGCAGGCACAGTGATAGACAAAGAGGAGACACAGAGTACATCCTTAACTCTCTGTCCACAGCTTACTGCCACCTTGTGCCCTGGAAACAATCCAGTGTTGAAAAGTCAGTACTATTAGAATTACAATGTAATTAGATACCAATAGAAGAGAATATGTGTAACTCAGAGATTAACTGTGGAGTCCTTGGAACTCTCTAAGCTTGCTTCTTTTCTTGAAGATGTTTCATTACCCAGATAAGAAGCATTTGTAGATTGGTGGGGTTGTTGTTTCCATTTTGGTAGTTCCTTGATTAGACCGTTGTTTACTACTTGACTGATCATCTGGAGTTAATCCTAGTACCAATCCCTGCTTATGCAATTGTTGATTGCTAGTGAGGAGTGTTCCATTCTTTTTGTTTCCTTTTTAACTGTTTTATAGTTACTTTTGTTGTTGTTGTTGTTAGTTGTGAAGTCATGTCCGACCCATCGCGACCCCATGGAGCCGGTGTGTAAATGTTGTTTACCTGCTTATCTGTTGATGAATGCCAAGCTGCCAGGACTTCCCTAGCTTTTTCTGGATTTAGCTTGATCTAGGATGCTCACAGTTTCCTAGTTGAATCTATGGTTAGGTCTGTCCATATGTTGTGAAATAAGGAATTTTCATCATGTCTTCTCACTGCTAGCTGGTGCTCAGACTCTTGGTTTACTTAAGATCCTTTGGAGGGATTTAGTTAATTTGTATGCTACAGTGATGCATCTGTTAGTTGTTTCTGAGATGTTTTGATATATGGCAGTGTTATTCTTTTTCATAGCTTGTGTTGGTTGTGCTGTAGAGGATTGAGTGTCAGATACATTTTGATGAAGTATTTCGTAGTTACTTTGGTAGTGGAGCATTTAGTTAGTGTGGGTAATTTTTCAATAGGCTTGTGTTTCTCATTTGCCATCATTGTTTAAGGAAACTTCCCTGTAGAACTCAAAGAGACTTATTAAAAATGATGGATGCCAAAAGTTTAATTCCATAGTTACATAAATTTTTCATAAATAGTTAGTCTATGTGGAAAGATCCATTTTTAATAACTAGGACTAAATTTAAAGGCATACTTTTTTGGTTGCAAGGCTATTTTTGTTTGGATATGTTAGTTATGCTGAATTGTGTTAGTTATGCTGAATTATGAATGTTATTTATGCTGCATTATTATATGCTGAACCTGCTGCTTCTTTCTTAAAATGAGATACTTTTACATATTTAAACTGTAAATTACAGACACGTTTAGCACCTCTGAATAGTTCACATTCCTAACCTATTTATCATAAGCAAATATTTTATACTAAAGATATTAATCAGCCAGGTAATTCTACAAACCTTTTAGATGGCTGCTAGCCAAAGTTTTAATAGCTTCATTTTGGTTGTATATGCCCTACGTAATAGTGTTGACTTGTCCCACTATTGTATATTAGCTTCTCTGTTTTTGATATATTAATAATGCAAACATTTCTGATATGCAAATATAATTCAGTAGGACACATCTTAACATAATATAAGTCATGAGTTAATACCATGTGCCCTTTTCACACATCTTCCCATCCAGTAGTTAAAAGAATAGAATTACATTTTACTACAGCTGACGAGTCATCCTGAAATGGCAGAATATAAATGTGATATATAAATAAAGAAATAAACTTTAGTGCATTATATTGCTATAGTGTAGTGTATACTATATAATGTAATATAAATCATATATAATGTAAATAATTTTATAATTTGTAAAGATATAATAAACATATAATTATATATGTTTGCATAACAAACTATAAATTACATTATACTACAGTAGTATAGAATACAGTAGTATAGAATAGTATTTATATGAATATGTCACAAACACTGTAGATAAGACATTGCAGAAGAGAGATATTTTTTGTAATATAATCAAATAACTGGATAATAATAATAATAATAATAATAATAATAATAATAATAATAATAATAATAATAATAATAATAATAATAATAATAATAACATTAATAATAATGTTGGAAGGGACCTTGGAGGTCTTCTAGTCCAACCCACTGCTCAGGCAGGAAACCCTATACCATTTCAGGCAAATGGCTGTCCAGTCTCTTCTTAAAAACCTCCAGTGTTGGAGCATTCACCACCTCTGGAGGCAGGTTGTTCCACTGGTTAATTGTTCTAACTGTCAGGAAGTTTCTCCTTAGTTCTAGGTTGCTTCTCTCCTTGACTAGTTTCCATCCATTGCTTCTTGTCCTGCTTTCAGGTACTTTGGAGAATAGCTTGACTCCCTCTTCTTTGTGGCAGCCCCTGAGATATTGGAACACTGCTATCATGTCACCCCTCACAGAAATTGCCTGTCAAGTCTTTGGGGTGAGCTGGGAAAACTCTGAGATTGCTTATGCAGCTACTATTTCAATAAACCAGTAAAGGAATGGATCCAATAAGTTATTAAGAAATTGTTGGGTGCTATCATGTTTTCCCAAAAGGAAGAGGAGTCTGAATTTAAGACAACTGCCTTCATAAAGATATACAGTATGTTTGTCTGTTGGTATTTATGTATGTATGTACATATATGTCTGTATATGTTCGAATCTCAGAAGGGTATGACTGACTGATGAGGACTAATGAGTCCGAAATGCATATCAGCCTCCCTAAATTCTTTGTTAGTAATTTAAACAAATGTCTGTATATATGTATACATATCTATATGTATATGTATCTATGTTTTCATAAATTTTCACAGGTACAGGTATGTAGGTCTTGGCATATTCGGGTCTTTTCCCATGTAAGATTGAGGGTGTCTTGGCAATGTTTCGACGAGGTCCCACTCATCATCTTCAGGCTTGTGTCTTCGGCTTCGTGCTTGTGTGAGCAAAGCGTGATCAGAGCTGCCGTCTCTCTATAAATATTGGTGGGTGGGTATGGGGTGCTGGCTTTGTTGCTGTAAGTGGGTTGGTTGGCTGTGTTGTTACATGTTGATTGGTCGATGGGGTTATTGTTTGTGGATTAGTCGGCTGTTTTGTAACATCCTGTGTGGCTGAGGTGTTGGCTGTGTACCCATTAGTCTTGTGTTGTAACGACCTGGATAATGGGCTGTGTGATGACATCCTGAGCTCTAGTGTAGTGATATCCTGAGTTCTGTGTTGCAACATCCTGGGTGGTTGGCTTACATGGGAAAAGACCCGAATACGCCAAGGCCTACATAAGTATCTATATGTATACATATTATGGGAAGGATCTATAAATTTGTACAAATTGTATTACAAATATAGTGTAAAAAATCACATATTGAGTTGCTAATAGCTGACAGAAACTCAGGAGAGGGGAGGGGGAAAAACCGACAAGCAATAATAGAAAGGAAATCCTTTAAACCAGGGGTGTCAAACTGCCGGCCCGTGGGCCGGATGCGTCATGCCAAAACTGTGCCCACCCCATGGCCGGCAATGGAAAAAAAGCCGCGATACATCGCGACACATCACATGACATTGTGAGTTTGACACCCCTGCTTTAAACTCACAAGCAAACATAAGAATGAAATACTGTACTTGTTTTAAATTATACAAACAAATCAGCAAACACACAAAAACTAATCTGCACTATGCAAACTTAATTATAACACTTATAGCTTAAAGGAAAAGATTCAATCATCGCTTGATTTAATCAGCTCTTTTTCTGGGTCAATAAGAATGCCAAAAATAAACAAGGAAAATCAATTAATAAACTGATTTAGAATACTATAAATACTGCTGCTAGAATGTCTATGGAGATTCTCAGTCATCCAGGTCATGATTGTCCCAAAGGTCCTTTTTTTCACTAGGCAACTGGACTTTCTTGTTTTTCTTTGAAGACATTTCTTCAAGATATCTGCAAGGAGTATAAATCATGCCATTCCCCATCATCCAGTCAGAGCTGAAGAAGCTTCTTGGATGAGAAGCAAAACATCTTCAAAGAAAAACAAGAAAGTCCAGCTGCCTCATGAAAAAAGCACCGTTGTTGCCATAATGTTTCATATTTTGTGTATATGTATGTGTGTGTACACACACACACACACACACACACACACACACACACACATCATTGCATAAATGGTAAAATGATGCCCATATGGAGTCCCCTGGAGTGTCTTATTTAATGGACACAACATCCTCTCCTCCCACCTCCAGACAGTAGCAGCAGCAAAGAGTATTTGTAAAGGGAAACATGGGAAGGTACAGAAGAAGCCCTATTCTAAATCCTGAATTTCGTTGTCTCTTTTCAAAACTGAGAGTTACTTGCTTGTTTATTTTTTGAGGTCCCGGTAGTTGCCATCATGACAACAGGGGGCAGTATGCGGTCACTGACTGCATGCTTTGGAAGTCTTAGAGGTCTTCAGAAGCTCAATCTCCTAGACTGTGCTACATACCTGACTGGATTGTCTGGCACAACCTGGTAAGGGCATTAAGGCATATTTGATGCTAGAAAAATACAATTTGCTCAGTGTCTGTGCTCTTTAATTACTTGGATAGGGCATGAAATTACTGACCTACTTGAGAAATAAGTCTGTGACTTGCTGCTTTTATTTTTAAAGAACCTGCTTTTGGTTTAATTTTATTTGCATTAAAAAGAGAAATCCACTTGAGGTCTAAAAGGTATAATGTGGCAAGGGGATTTGGGGAGATTGAAATGTATATTGAGAAAAATCCTTTTTTGATTTAATTACTGCCTGCAATTAATTGTAAGAATTAAATAGAAGTTCCATGTTGATAAATACCTCAGGTAGTCCTGAACTTACAACAGAACTTCCATCGCTAAGTGATATGTTTGTTAAGTGAGCCTCACCCAATTTTTTGACCTTTTTGATGCTGTTATTAAGTGAATTTGGCGTCCCCATTGAGTTTGCTTGCCAAAAGCACCCTGGGAAAGTTGCAAATAGTGATCAAGTGACTCTGGGATGTTGCCACCATCATAAATACATGCCAGTATTGAGTGCCAAGCATTCAAATTCTGATCAAGTGACCTGAAGGGGGGGGGAACGGGGAATGCTGCAATGGTCATGTGTGGATTGGTCATATAAGTAACTTTTTTCAGGACTGTCATGACTTTGAAAAATCATTAAACATAATGATGATGATGATGATGATGATGATGATGATGATGATTATGTTGTTGTTGTTGTTGTTGTTGTTATTATTATTATTATTATTATTATTATTATTATTATTATTATTATTATTATTAGTGAAGGACCACCTACAGTATATGTTGGACTACAATTCCAATAATTCCTGACTACACTGGCTCTGCTGGCTGAATCTAACATGGATTTCTTTCTTTGTAATATAATTATAGTATAACAGGGGAGCTATTGCTTTAGTGGGTAACTTAAAGGAAGGATATGTGATATTTAATCCAACCAGATTTTGTTTATATTCTTGTATTCTTTTTCCTAGGACCATGGCAAAGTTGTACAAAGATGCACACTGGTCAAGAAAGAATCTAGATGAGCAAATTCATGAAGCTAAAAGTCACGTAATTAAGAGCAAACTGAATGGTTTCTCCATGGAGCGTTTGGAATATTACAAAAGACAATTGCAAGATCGGAAACAAGAAGGACAAAAAACTTCCTGCATAGATCTGTGGAGTCTCCTTATTGAATATATGTTAAATGATGAGGTAGAGTACCTTTTTAATATTATGATTTTAAACTATTGGTTCTTGGGCAGATTCTGTATGACTCTGAATCCTAAGGAGCTTTGCCCATGTTTTTTTCTCCTGCAAGCAGATCAATGTTCAGCTGGATGGTATAGATCAGACATGTCAAACACAAGGCCCAGGGGCCAGATCCAGCCCGCGAAGTGGTTTCATGTGGCCCACGAAGCCATCCTGGAAACAGTGAGGGAGCGGCCCCCACTGCCTTGGCCCTGGCCCAGAGACCCTCCTTCTGCTAGAGACCCTCAGATCTGTCCCACTCCTGCCCAGGCCCCCATAGGCACCCTTGATGTGAACAATGTAGAGCTGGCCACGCCCACCTAGTAGGCCACACGCACTCTAGCCACGCCCACCCAGTAGGCCACGCCCACCCAGGCCATGCCCACCTTGCCCCCTGAGGACAACTGCAATGCTGATGTGGCCCTCAATGAAATTGAGTTTGACACCGCTGGTATAAATAATATTTGCTTTTCCTAGAATCATAGAGTAGACTATAAGGATTGCAGAGTACCTTGGAGAACATAAAATCCAGACCTTGTTCGGTGCAGAATTGATTTATTACAGTATTTGACAGGTGGATATCCAGTTTCTTTTTAAATACTTCCAGGCACAGAAGGTCCACCAGACAGTCTGATCCATCGCTAAACAGTTCTTACCATTAGGGAAGATTTTCTGATGTACAAACGAAATCTACTTCATTATAATTTTAACCATTTATTTATTATTTATTTATTTATTCAAATTTCAAACCAATCATCTCTTTCCCGATAGATTAAATAAGTTACGTTCCCATGAAGATACTAATTTGTTTATTTCAAAATTTAGCAAAAATCCTAATATTCCAAAAATAATCTGGTCTCTTAATGCATTTATATCTTTCTTGAATTAAATTATTATTTAGCTTTTTGCTATTTGTTGTATATTCTTTAAGTGGGTAATTACTTTTTCCCCCCTCTATATTGCAGTGAAGATTTCTAAACTACACCAGGTAATTTTCTAAACTTGTTGCTTGAAAGACCTCTTGTAACTTTAACATAATTAGAAATCCAGAAATAGATAGAAAGAAGAATCAGATTAATCTAGTATCCTTCATTGCTTAATTGCTCCACCAGGGTTGAGAGCTTGATAGCTTCCTCCGTTTCCCAGCATTCAGACCCATGGGTTCACTGCTGTCCTGATGTCTCCTTGAAAGAGCTCCTGTCTGAAGCACAAGCCCAAATTGTCATCTCCCCTTCTCCAGTGACATCTGGTTCACCTTTCTCTCACCTGGAAGTCCCATCCTATGCTTTGAAGAATAAGATTGCAGGGTATTCCCGTGGCACTTCTCTTGGAAACCTAACTGATACAGTAATGGCCAAAATTGTGGAAACCTTTTGGGAAAAGTGTATTTTCGAGGTTTGATGGCTAATAACACCACTTTTTTTAGGAGTAGTACCGTAAAAATATATATCAATGGAAAGATAATTTAATCAAGAATGTAATGCGACATAGTTTGTTCAATTATCTGTACTGTATTGTATGAAAATTTATAGCTAAATAACCAGAAAAAGGAAGCAAAACTTGCTTAGGTTGATATCAGGTAGCTTTCCTTCATCTGATTGTAGCCAATGAGCATGAGTGTTTAGAGAGCCAATCAGGTGTCATCTTGTTTTGTCAATGAGCCAATCAGATCACAGTAGGATTCAGTTATTGATGTCATGTATTGAAGCTGAGAGGAGGACATTTGTCAGTGTGTTATGTGACCGCTATCAAGTTGGTTGGGTTTTTTGTGTTCTTTCATTTAGTGAGCTTGTAAAACGTAATAAAATTAAAGTAATGGTGCAAAGAGTTGACTGGTCGCCCAGAAAGCGATGTAAACTAGTATTATTAAGTGAACAAGGCTACAGTTATAAAGAAATTACAAGAAAAATTAGTGGAAACTTAACCAAAGGTGGCATTTCTACTGTACACTTTTCCCAAATTTTGGGCACTACTGTATGTGGATGTCAACATTTGCAACATAACACAATTTCAGAACAGGTTATATATACTTTTATTACAAAAAATATCTTATTTTCTTTCATTAACTGGATTTATATTTCCTTTTAAAATACAGAAAGACAACCATAAACTTTCTGATCAACAGAAAGCAGTGAACGAGGGACAGAATCCTTTCCCTATTTACACTGCCATCAATGTAAAGGAGAAGTACAGCACTATGGATTTCAAAGGTAATACCAAATTCAAAGAGGCAATGCCAAGAGATCTTTGATTAGCTAGATATAGATTTCTTGATAATTTATGAAACAGGGAGGGAAAATGAAATGCACATTAGTAATCTCAGATTGAAAGCCACCTCGTGGCCCTTGGATGCAAATGTCATATAGTATATCAAATCCAAAGACAGTGTGGTAATGGGCATTTTAATGATTCAATTTAATATTTTATTGCTTGTTTATGGTTTTACTGTTACACTGTGGACCTTTTAATTTTTGTTTACAAGCCACCATGGCTCTGGTGATATATAAATCCAACAAATAATCAATGACAAGTAGGATAAATATTCATATACTGATAATTAGACATAGATATTATAATTTTATAATAATACACAAGATTACAGTAGTCTACTAGTCTGAAATCTTCAGCTGGAGCCAACTGTACTAGTTTAATCCATTTAATTTCAAATTCCAGAAGAAACTCCAGGCTAAGAAACAGCAGCTGGTGCAAAATTGCTCAGTAAATTCTCAGTGATGAGACTGTTTTTGCATTTGGGGCATCCCATTTTTAGAACCAAATGAAATATGTCATCATGTTATTAATCTTTACATTTTTAACTGAATAAATAGCAGCTGGGCCATGTCCCTTCCATATGCCCAAATGGATATGCAAGACCACACAATTATTTGTGTTATTACATTGAAATCTGTCATGTCTCTATCCTGATGACTGTGTGTACACACCCATACTGTTGGCAAACAATAAAACAGGTTTGTCACTGATGTCAGGTGTTTTTTTTCAAACTCCACATCCAACCTATGGCTCTGAGTTTTTCTTACTTTTTAGATTGAATTTTTGAACCAATACAAATAACATCAATTAAGAACAAAGCTGGTGCATGCCATATCATTTAAACACTTATTTTTTTTAAAAAAAACACCCTATAATTAAAAGAGAATAAACAATACTAACAAAGAAGGGAAGGAAGAATACAGAAAAGTAAAGAGAAAAACCTCCTGTTGTTATGTGCCTGATCTTGCCTAATGCTGGAGAGAATGCACTGAGGGATCTTGCTTTCATTTGTGTGGCTATAATTCTTTTTACAGAATGGTTGGAATTCACACCTTATGAAGTGGGAATACTAAAATATGGAGCTTTTGTTCGGACTGAAGATTTTGGTAGTGAATTCTTTATGGGGCATCTAATGAAAAAGCTACCAGAGACTCGGATCTGTTATTTGCAAGGTAATAAATGACAGGTTTGTACTTTATAGTAAACTAACAAATTTATTTTTTTTAAAAAAATCTGAATGTACTATAATTCCATCCAAGTGCACTCTATTCAAATAGTGTACTTGTTCTCTTAATACAAAAAAGTAGATTGTTGATTGTAAAGTTAATAATAATCATTATACAACTGCTTAACTGAGTCTTAAAATAAAGCAAGTTGGTCTCAGGAATTTTTCACGTTCATATTAATGAGTGGTTCAAAGCCACAAAATAGAGTGTGAGTTTTTGAGTTCTAAAGAACCGTTCTAAAGAACCAAGATAAAACACCACCATCAACAACAACGATGATCGTAGCGGTAGCTGGAAGAAATATGTAGTGGTACTGTAGATTAAGAAAATATCAGTAAACCACATACAGAATTAAGGAGAGAAAATAATTGGATTCTACTGATTCTGCCTCCTAGATTTACTTAATGATTACTGAGATGGGGAAGGAGACAAAAATCATTTATGTTAATTCTTCTGGCTAGGCATGTGGAGCAGCATATTTTCCTGTAATCTGCTGTATTTCTGGAATATAAGTCACAGTTCTGAAGACTTTTGGCACAAATGGACTCAAGACCAAATAGTGAACATTGGTACGTTGTTCTCATACCACTCTTATCTCTTGTTACTAATGGTTGGTGTAATGTATCGGGCCTATTTACTTGAACTGTTTCCATGTGTCTTTGAATGCTGCTTGAGATTGCTTAATCAGGGAGTCTGGTAAGGGTTGCTGGCTTCCCAGACATGCAGTCTCCAGGATGATCATTGGTTGGCTCTAGGGCAGCAATAGGTTCCTTCAAACCTAGTGGCTGCCACCTAGTAGCCAGCAGTATAAGTAGCTGCGTAGAAGCCTTGATTTCTAGTTCAGTTCCTGTTATCCAATAAAACAATGTTCCTGTTTGAACTCTCTCATCTCGCCTCCTACTTGCAAGAAACCCAGTACACAACAGTTGGGTTAGTCTGACTCCAACTGCTGCATAGTGATATATCCCCTTGCTGAGACCCCTGTGCCTGGCCTGTATAAGTAGATATAATCACCGCTGACAGTCTTTATCAGATAGCTGAACTCACAAAATACCTTTTCTCATCCACGAAGATCTTATTGCATGCAGGAGGTTTACAGCAGACAACAGGATGTGGCAGATGATGAAATGGACAGTATTTCAAGGTCGAAGACAGTAATGGTCCTACCATGAGAGCAGACCACATGTAATGGTGTCCAGAAAGTGATACAATATTCAAGATTAACAAGAAGGAGGAAATACATCACAAAATGGAAGGGATTGACTGAACAGATTAATATGTTGTAGTTCCCAAAATGACCACTTGATGGCAGCACAGTATGATACTCCCTAGAGGAAAATTAAACATGTAAATCTAACTCACTATAACATAAAATTAACCAACTATGCACTGCATAATACTTTTATAGCTGATGTAATAGCACATGAGGGACGCGGTGGCTCAGTGGGTTAGGACGCTGAGCTTGTCGATCAGAAGGTCGGCAGTTTGGCGGGTCGAATCCCGAGTGCCGCGTAACAGAGTGAGCGCCTGTTACTCGTCCCAGCTTCTGCCAACCTAGCAGTTCGAAAGCACGTAAAAATGCAAGTAGAAAAATAGGGACCACTCCGGTGGGAAGGTAACAGCGTTCCGTGCGCCTTTGGCGTCTAGTCATGCCGGCCACATGACCACGGAGACGTCCTCGGACAAGCGCTGGCTCTTCGGCTTTGAAACGGAGATGAGCACCGGCCCCTAGAGTCGGAAACGACTAGCACGCATGTGCGGGGGAACCTTTACCTTTACCTAATAGCACATGGGTTGTTGTTTTTTGGTATAATATTTGGTTTATTCAAAGTTAAAATACAAAATGCCAAAATGCTTTTTTTTAAAAGAAAAGAATCAAAAACACAACAAACAAGACATTAAAAAGGAAAAGAGTTTTAAAACAAGAAAACAAAAGACTAACACACATACCCATAATATCCTCCCCAGTTGAATGCTGATTAATGTAATACAATAGTGTTAATTTCTCATCTCTTGCGAAACAAACCAAAAAGATTTGAAACTACTAAATTTGTTTCCAAATTCTTAGCCTGTCATCTATATACTATATTAATAACAAAATAGTTAACAAGAAAAACAATAAGCATCATATATAAAAGTATAGAAATAATTACAAATTATTAATAATAATAAAATAAAGACAAACTTGAAATTCCAAAGTCCTCTGTTAACAAACTGTTATTGTAATCAACTCATAGAAGATTTACCATGGCTTCAATTCCAAATCATCCCAGATATTAACCCTAACTGATCCTGGATCAAATACCCACATTTGTTTCTTAATACCATCTCTTATCAATTGCTGATTGATTGAACACAATAAGCATGTTACTAATGTTTTTAAACTGTATGTAAACAATGCAGGAAAAAAACTCAGAAATGATAAAATATTGCATCTATAAAGGAATTTTCAGTTCCTATGAAATATAATTTACTGCATATTTAGATAAATCAAATAGTTGAACAAGGCTCTTTTTAGAATTGGTGCTACCATAACATTGTTTTTTTTCTTTTTGATAGTTAAATTGTTTACACAAAATACAGTAGTCCTCGATTTATGGCCACAATTGAGCCCAACATTTCTGTTGCTAAGAAAGACAATTGTGGACATTAAGCTGATGTTGAATTTAATTACGGCAGCAAGACTCTTAATAGGTCAATATTGGAAGAAGGAGGAATTGCCGACTATAGAAGAATGGACTTTAAAGGTTTCTGACTTAGCAGAGATGGCAAAGATCTCGGCTTATTTGAAAGATCACTCGCAAGAACGTTATATCATGGAATGGAGAAAATGGATTGAGTATATCCAGAACAAATACGGGACTAAAAATTTTCATGTAGCATTTGAATAAGTCTTCCTTTCTTTTTCTTTTTTTCTTTTTTTCGTATACTTAATAGTAATAGTGTTTGTAGTTACCCTATATGAGCTAGAGAGTGACAGATTTCAGAGTTTATGGTTGTTAGCATATGGATGTTTATGATTGGTTTTTTTTTTATAATTTACTGCATATTTAGATAAATCAAATAGTTGAACAAGGCTCTTTTTAGAATTGGTGCTACCATAACATTGTTTTTTTTTTCTTTTTGATGGTTAAATTGTTTACACAAAATACAGTAGTCCTCGATTTATGGCCACAATTGAGCCCAACATTTCTGTTGCTAAGAAAGACAATTGTTAAGTGAGTTTTGTCCCATTTTCTTGCCACAGTGGTTAAGTGAATCACTGCAGTTGTTAAGTTAGTAACATGGTTGTTGAGTGAATCTGGCTTCCCCATTGACTTTGCTTGTCAGAAGGGCACTAAAGACGATCACATCATTGCAACCGTCATAAATATGAACCAATTGCCAAGCATCTGAATTTTGATCATCCCACGGGGATGCTGCAAGTATTGTAAGTGTGAAAGGTGGATCATAAATCACTTTTTTTGTGCCATTGTAACTTTGAACATTCACTAAATAAATCTTTGTAGGTCAAAGACTTTCTTTACTTTTGCAAAGGATTAAAAATCTAAGCCAAATATAGACAAATAACGTGTTTCATTGATTATAATTTCTCATCTATAGATGAAGAGCCTCATTTACCTATTGAACCACGTGAGCGGAAGACAGAACTCTACACCTCAGCTGGACCACTATCCAATGCTTTTAGAGATCTCCTAACAGATCGCTTATCAGTTGCCCGATACCACAATTTCATCAAAAGTCTCCAGCTAGACAATAAATACCTTGAGAATGAAAACTTCTCTAGATGGCAAGGTAATTTCATTGGTTTTTTTAAATGAGTATTTTAATACAAGAATAGATTCAGTAAATTAGCTGAACTTCCACGATGTCTAAAAATTAAGCAGGGCTGGGCCCAGTTAGTACTTTTTCTAAAAAAAAAAAGCCACTGGCTAATTGGGAAGATGAAAATAAATGTTCAGAAAGAAGGCAATAGCACAGCACTTCTGCACTGTTGACAAGAAATCACAATTTTTGTGTAGGTGAAGCTTTCAATTGTGGTCGTAAGTCAAGGACTACCGCATTTTCCGGCATATAAGATGACTTTTTAACCCATGAAAATCATCTCAAAAGTTGGGGGGTCGTCTTATACGCTGGAAAATAGTGCATAAATCAATCGAGCGCTCCCGTTCTTGCAAAGCAACTTCAAGCCTCCTTAGTCCAGTCCCCCCTCCAACGTGACTCTCCCTTCCCACCCCCAAGAGCCTCTCAGCCCCTTCCCCTCCCCCTTGCAAATGCCAGACCCCGGGAGCTCTTGTGTCTATTCCAAAGGGTGGGTGAAAGGAAAAGCCCCTTTCGGCTCCGGCTTGACTGCAAGTCAGCGAGCCCGGGAAGGCACACCCTCCCCTCTCACTGTGGAGGAAGCAGGGCAGGCTGGCATCTGGCGGGAGCCGGCAGGGCAGTCCTGCGCACGCGCACGCTCCCCGGCTCCTAAGGAGTCCTCGGGGAGCCGTGGCAGGTGCCTCACGCTCTTCCCTCTTGAGCTGGCATCTGCGGAGCCGTCCGGCGTCGGGCAGGAGCCGGCAGGGCAGTCCTGCACACGCGCGCGCTCCCCGGCTGCTAAGGAGTGCTCGGGGAGCCGTGGCAGGCGCTTCATGCCCTTCGCTCTCGAGGCGGCACCGGTGGAGCCGCCCGGTGTCGGGCGGGAGCCGGCAGGGCTTTGCATCATCTGCATCAGACGGGTCTGAATCAGGCTTGTGTCGGACAGTTGGCAACTGGCATGTAAGTATTTTCCGGCGTATAAGACGAAAAATCTTGAAAATCTTCTCAAAAGTCGGGGGTCGTCTTATACGCCCAGTCGTCTTATACGCCAGAAAATACGGTACCTGCATAGATTAAATAGGCCATAGCATGACTGTGCTTTTCATCATGATCAACATATATATTTTCAGTTCACTCTACCTGTTTTTCCAACTTTAAAGTATTTTGGGTTTAGTTATCCCCCAAACGCACAAACACCGTGAGGCTCATGAACCACAGAGCATAAAATCCAAATTGTTATTTAAACAACTGCATGCCTTTTCAATTTCAAGCAGCCAATTTCAGCAATTCAGCACATAAAGGCTGCTTGAAAATCTAATCAAAACCAACTTTTCATTTGTGGCAAGTTGGTTGCATGCATTTTTGGGGCTGGGGGCAGAGATTTCTTTGGGCAATTTCAAACCATCCCACATTACAAGAATTTGGGCTTCCTCTTATTTTTTTAAGACACTGTACTGGACTCTTCACCCAATCAGTTAACCCAAACAGAAGAATATTTGTCTCTGGAAGATACTGGATTCTTCGTCAATTCTAGCTCTGCTCCTCTGCTGAGACCAGAAAGAAAGGTGGATGTTATCCTACATTTAAATTACAGTGCAGGATCACAGTCTTTGGTGAGAATTGCTTTTATGCTGTTGTTTTTCATCCTATTTTTTTTTAATATGGATTCTCTGTTTTCATTGACTTATTTCAACATAACTTTTATTGAAGATTTTTTTCAACAAGCTATAAACAATAGAAATACTAGAAAAGAAACAGAAAATAGGGAAGAATGGTGAATGTAAGAAATAAAATAGAAAAAGAAAAAAAAAGATTAGGAAAAAGCAGTTTAGGATCTGTTCGACAGGGGTCATGCATTTATATCTTATCCTCTGTCTAAAGTGACATTATAATTTCCTTCTTTCCATAAACTGCCCTTTCTAATCTTCAAACCCATAAATCACAAATTAATCCCATTCAGAAATTAATCCCATATAAAAATAATCTTTCATGGTTCTTTTCTAATTGACTGTCCATTAATCCCAGCAACAAAAGTTCAAGTTTCAACTGAATGTTGATAGCTAAAAAAAATTGTGCCATTATATGTACTTGAATATAAACATTTCTGGCCTATTTTACAAGTCCACCAAATATGACACAAAGCCCCTTTTGTTCATATTTTCAGCATAAATTTGAAGAATCTTTACATATTCTACACAATTTTTCTTGAGTCATGCACCAATGGTACAACATTTCATAAACATTCTCTTTATTTGTAATATATTTTATTGATGTTTTTAACAAAACATAAATCACTCAATAATTGGTAAACAGTGTATTGTCTGGGTTACATTTGTAAAACAATCCTTAAAAATTAATTTCTTAATCTATATTCCATATATTACTTTTACTTGATTTCCTCTTTCCCCAAAATATCTTTTTTGCAGACATTGAGTCAATACAATTCTTATTGTTTTGATAAATAATAATTGAGTGTATCATTTTTTCCAATATATTCCTAACAAAATAATCATATTAGTATAATATTTCTTTTCTTTTCAGTCATTTTGGTTGCCTTGTCATATATCCTGTTACAATCCTTATTTTAGTTTATTTCTCTCACCAAATTCTAGATATTCTTACTAGTGAAAATTTTCTCAACGATTAATTACAGTTACATTGACAGATTTAATTCTATTTTTTCCATGTAAGCCATCTCACACTTTTACATTTCTTAAGAAGTAGATTAAACAATGAAAAGGGAGAAGGAAAAAAAGAAAAAGAAGAAAAGAAGAAAAGAAAGAAAGAGCAAAAAAACATAAGAAATAACATACTGTTTAAAATATATATCCCTCCTAGGTTAATATATATTTATTTCCTCAATTTCTTATTCTTTTTAATCATAGTTAAGAATATATTTAATCTTTAATCTTTAAACATTCCATTCAATAGGTCTAGTCATCTAATCCCTTAACTTTGATTCAAAACATTTTTTTATACTTTTCTTAGATTCAGTCACATTTAAGTATCTAAAACATTTGCTTTATTTAAGTCGTTAAGTTGTAATTGATTGATTGAACTTTTCAGTCCCACCCAGTCTGCAGCCACCACTGCAGCCACCACTGCAGCCACGCTCGCCCAGCTGGCCATGCCCACCCAAAGGGCCATGCCCACCCAGCACCCAATGATACATAAATGGGTTTTGGGTTGCAGTTTGGGCACTCGGTCTCTAAAAGGTTCACCATCTAGATTGTTCATCAGGGGAAAAAAGTTTGGTAATTTACCTTATTTTGTTTTAATATCTTTCCCAGAGGTTCTGTTCTGTTGTGGACAAACTACTTCATTTCAATCTTAATGTTAATGTCTTGTCATTGTCAACTCATAGTGACCACAAAGGCAAATGTTCTCAATGACAATCTGTCCCTAGCCTGATCTTTCAGGCGTTCCGCATCTTTCAACAGAGCATCCATGGAACTGAATCTATCCACCTTGCTGCTGGTCAAACTTTTTCTTTTGTTTCCTTCTATCTTCCCCAGTATTAGACCCTTCCACTGAAAGTCTTTAAACGGTCCTAAGTAGGATTTGAGCCTGCTAATTAATGCCATGAGTGAGAACTCTGGGTTGATTTGTTTGATGATCCATGTGTTTGTTTTCTTGGTTGTCCACGGGATTCTCAGGAGTCTTTTCCAACACTAAATTTCAAAAGTATCAATACTCTTTCTATCCTGCTTCTTCAAAGCCCAAATTTGCTTCCATAGAGGGATTGCTTGCACAATTCTAATCTTTGTAGATATAGACCCCACATGGCATTTGAATATATTTTCCAAAGCGTTCCTGACTGCATATTTATTGCCTCCTTGTTCCTTTACTGTTGATGGTTGATCCTAAAAGGCAGAAGCTATCTAACACTTTGATATCTTCATTATCAGTTTCAGGGCATGTTGTTCAACCTATTGTCATTAGCTGGTATTCTTTATATCTAATTTTAGTTCCACTTTTTTTCACTGAGCTTCTTGACATTTATTATTGGAGCTTGCAGATTTTCACTTATAATAATCCTCACCATAACACAGGTTATTGATGTTTCTTCCTCCAATTTTATACCACACTCATCTTCTTCTAATCCATCTTCCCTTAATATATATTCAGCATATAGGTTGAATAAAAAGGGGAGACTATACAGCTTTGTCATACTTCCTTCCCAAACTTGGAGCCAATCCTTCACCATGTCTTGTCAATACTGCGGCTTCCTGGCTTCTATATAAGTTTCCCATGAAAACAATGAGATACTCTTGGATTCCTATTCTTTTGAGCACTTTCCACAGCTTGACATGATTGATACAATCAAAGGCATTTCTAAAATCAATAAAGCATACTGATGCCTTTAAGTATTCTTTGACTTTCTCAATTGTCCAGCATCCATCAACAATAATGTCTCATGTTCCTCAGGCTTTTCTAAAGTCAGATTTAGTATCTCATGCATGCACTATTTTATTTGTTTGTTTGCTTGTTTGTTTGTTTGTTTATTATTTATTTATTTATTTATTTATTTATTCATTTATTTATTTATTTATTTATTTATTTATTTATTTATTTATTTATTTATTTATTTATTTATTTATTTATTTATTTATTTAATCTAGCCCCTGGAGCAATCATGCAAGTACTATGCAGATCAAGGAATCCCATTTCCCAAAGTTGTCCTGAAGGATGATGACAAACATCTGAAGGAATGCTATTTATTTGAAGATGCTGAGAATCCAGCAGCACCAATATTATTGTTCTTTCCACAAGTGAATGATACTTTTCGATACTACAAAGCCCCAGGTATTTCAATATATAATTATTTTTTATCATTAATGTAGCAAAGCAAGATTATTAATGTACACACTACATTGCGTAATGTAGTACACAATGGTTTACAGAGTGATGTAAAAAAAATGCTACATAAAATACCATATTTTGCAATATAGTGTCCCCAGATGTGTTACTGATGTTGACTTAGACCAGGGGTCGGCAACCTGAAACAGTGAAAGAGCCACTCGGAATCGGTTCCCTCACAAAAGGAAAAACTGGGAGCCGCAAAAAATGCACGCCCATGCGAACGCATGCGCAGAACAATAGGCTTGACAGAAGAGTGGAGCCTAAGGCGAGACATGCAGCCGCCCTGCCGCCTCCACTCTCATTCACTCGCCTTTGCTTCAAAAAGCTTCTCTCTCGCTCTCATTCACTCACGTTTTGTTTGCAAAAGCTTCTCTCTCGCTCTCTCATTCACTCACATTTTGGTGTCTTTGGCGGCAGGAGTGGAAGAAACAGGAAGGTTGGCGGCAGCAGTGGTGGCTGCTGTTGAGGCAGCTTAGTGCCCTTGCAGAGATCCTGGAGGTGCTCCAGGCCCGGCAGAGACCCCGCGCTGCACGGCTTTGGTGGAGGAGTAGCTATGCCTGCCTGCTGGGCAGAAGAAACAGGAAGGCGGCGTCAGCAGGGCACCTGGCAGGCAGTACTCGGCTCCAGCGTCTTGGCGAGTGCACTAGGTTGCCCCAACAGCAGCAGCCAGTGGCAGAGCGATTGCCCGGTCCTTGGGGCTCACTGCTGCCATGGGGGCCTGCATGGGGATTTGTTTCTGCGGGGGAGGCGGAGGCTGATGGAGATGTGGCCGACCTCCAGCGTCTCTCTTGCCGCCGCCTCCACCACTACTGTTGTTGGCTTCCGCTACGGCCGAACCCAGGCAGCCTTCTCCACTCCTAGCAGTGGCATCCGGGGATTCTCCGGTTTCATCGGAACCAAGCAGCAAGTGAAAAAGTTAGCAGTAGCAGCACTAGTGGGAGCAATTTCAATCGGCCCCTTCATTGCCAAGCGTCTCCGTGGAAGTCAATGGAGGCAGCACGGCTGGCCTTTCAAGTGAATGAGAGCGAGACTGAAGCATTTTCGAGCAAAGTGTGAGTGAATGAGAGTGTGAAAGAGGCTTTTTAGAGCAAAATGTGAGTGAATGAGAGCAAGAGAAGTTTTGCGAGGAACATGTGAGTGAATGAGAGAGCGAAATAAAAGCTTTCCTTTTATCCCTTTCTTCCGACACCACCTTCCCCCCAAGTCACCAACCATCTTTTTGAGTTTTTTACTCTTCTTTTTCCAGGCTAAGGGAGTGCCAGCCCTGCTGATGTAGGAAAAGCGAAGCAGGGACCCTGCTGGCTCTCCAGAATAGAGGAGCCACTTCCTAATAAATGTGGCTGATCAATCTTAGTTTCTTCTGCAAGGAATGGTTGGGGGAGGGGTGCGTTTGCTTCACCCTTTCCTCCCCCAAAAGGTTCCCTGCTTGGAAGGAGGAACGTGAAAGGGGTGGCTTTTGGTTTCTTTCCTTCTGTGGGCTAATGCCTCCTTAAGTAACACCAGCTGCCTGCAATTAGTGCAGGTTCGCATCCCACCAGGCTCAAGGTTGACTCAGCCTTCCATCCTTCCGAGGTAGGTAAAATGAGGACCCAGATTGTTGGGGGCAATTAAGCTGACTTTGTAATAATGCCGCTTGGGGTGTGTGTGAAAGCCCTAATAAGCAGGCATATACATAGAATGAGGGACGCGGTGGCTCAGTGGGTTAGGACGCTGAGCTTGTCGATCGGAAGGTCGGCAGTTTGGCGGGTCGAATCCCGAGTGCCGCGTAACAGAGTGAGCGCCTGTTACTCGTCCCAGCTTCTGCCAACCTAGCAGTTCGAAAGCACGTAAAAATGCAAGTAGAAAAATAGGGACCACTACGGTGGGAAGGTAACAGCGTTCCGTGCGCCTTTGGCGTCTAGTCATGCCGGCCACATGACCACGGAGACGTCCTCGGACAAGCGCTGGCTCTTCGGCTTTGAAACGGAGATGAGCACCGGCCCCTAGAGTCGGAAACGACTAGCACGCATGTGCGGGGGAACCTTTACCTTTACCTTTATACATAGAATGAAGGCTACTGCTAAGCTTGTAAGCCGCCCTGAGTCTTCGGAGAAGGGCGGGATATAAATGGAATATAAATAAATAAATAAATAAATAAATAAATAAATAAATAAATAAATAAATAAATAAATAATGGACAGAGTGGTGCCCAATGGGTATTAGGGAGGGTACAGATCGGGAAAGGGGATTGCGTCTTTCCTCATCCAGCAAAACTGGTAAGAGAAAGCTTGTGGGCTGACCAACTAAGCTGCTAAATCCCCTCTTTCTAGCGGACCCTCCTCACTGGGAAGAAACCTTGGAAATGAACTGATTTGAAGGTGTGTGCATGTGCGTGCGCACACAGAGAGAGAGAGAGAGAGAGAGAGAGAGAGAGAACTCCCCCTCCCCGGCACGCCCCATCTGACCGAACCACTCACCTTTCAGCAGTCCTCCTGTCTCTTCCTCCGCTGCCGCCATGTGCAGTCCAAGGAAGAAAAGAGGTTTGTGGGCAGTCCCACAAACAGCTTGTGGGAAGTCCCACAAACCAAAGAACAACCAATCAATTCAAGCTTCGCAAGTTTTTTTCCCCATGAGAAGTTTGAATTGATTGGTTGAACTTTTTTAGTCCCACTTTTTTTTTTCTTTTGGACTGCACTGGAAGCCGCAGGAGACGGCTGAAAGAGCCGCATTCGGCTCTGGAGCTGCGGGTTGCCGACCCGTGACTTAGACCCATAATTCAACATTCTAACCCCAGCACCTTGAGACTAGTTGGAATATGAATGAGATCAAAGGTAACACAAAGAGAAATGGGGTGGAGAAAGGTACGCAGAACCTCTATTTTAGATCACGTTCTTTTCTTTTCCAAAAAGTCTTCTAAAAACCAAAATCCTAAATCCTTCTGAAATATCCAAATGTAACTGCACACTGGAAGACATCTCTATCATTTATCTGTCTGTCTCTCTGTCTATCTGTCTGTCTGTCTATCTATCTATCATCTATCTATCTATCTATCTATCTATCTATCTATCTATCTATCTATCTAACAAAATACATACATACATCATGTTTTCAAAACACTATTTTGAAAAAAAAAACAATTCTCATGTATATTCATAATAATCAGTAAAGGTCTAAAATAGAACAGCTTCAAATTGCTGTTACAAGTGAATGCAGTACTTTGATCTACATCCCTAATAGACACTGATGATAATCTCATTTAAATGAAATCCATTAAAACAATTTTTTATCAGAAAACACAGGCAGTATTGTCATTGTATACAGACCTGCCTCTTCTCAGTTTCAAGAGTGCTTGCATACTCAAGTGAACTTTCGGCCCTTGGTTCTTTCTGAGATAGTTTATTTTGTTTGTTTTTGTAGATGTTTCATTACCAAACTAGGTAACATCAGTGCTAGTAGCTACCCATTCCCTACAAACACTGATGATATTACCAGGTTTAGTATTGAAATGTCTGCAAGAAAGCAACCAAGCTCAGAAAGCACCAAGGACTCCACAGTTCAACCTTAACTACAAATACCGTATATACTTGAGTATAAGCCGAATTCTTCAGCCCACTTTTTTGGGCTGAAAACTCCACTTTGGCTTATACTCCAGTCAACAAAAAAAAAGAACTGTCCCTTCGTTCGGAACAGGCTGCTGAGAGAAGGGAGGGCTGGGCTCCGCACGGGCCGCGGGTCCGGCGTTCGCCCGCCGAACAGCTGATGGGCGCGGGCGTGGCCGGGCTGTCTCCAGAGCCGGGCACCTTCCACCGGCGTTCGGCGTTTGCCCGCCGAACAGCTGATGGGCGCGGGCGTGGCCGGGCTGTCTCCGGAGCCGGCGGGTTCCACCGGCGTTCAGCGTTCGCCCGCCAAACAGCTGATGGGCGCGGGCGTGGCTGGGCTGTCTCCGGAGCCGAGCGGGTTCCACCGGCTGGGCTTCCCACGGCTGCCTCAGCAGTTGGCACGGCCGCGGGTCCGGCGTTTGCCCGCCAAACAGCTGATGGGCGCGGGCGTGGCCGGGCTGTCCCCAGAGCCGGGTGCCTTCCACCGGCGTTCGGCGTTCGCCCGCCGAACAGCTGATGGGCGCGGGCGTGGCCGGGCTGTCTCCAGAGCCGGGCGGGTTCCACCGGCTGGGCTTCCCACGGCTGCCTCAGCAGTTGGTGCGGCCGCCGGCGTTTGCCTGCCAAACAGCTGATGGGCGCGGGCGTGGCCGGGCTGTCTCCGGAGCCGGGCGGGTTCCACCGGCGTTGTTCGCCCGCCGAACAGCTGACGGGCGCGGGCGTGGCCGGGCTGTCCCCAGAGCCGGGCGGGATCCACCGGCGTTGGGCGTTCGCCCGCCAAACAGCTGATGGGCGTGGGCGTGGCCGGGCTGTCTCCGGAGCCGGGCGGGTTCCACCGGCTGGGCTCCCCACGGCTGCCTCAGCAGTTGGCGCGGCCGCGGGTCCGGCGTTCGCCCGCCGAACAGCTGATGGGCACGGGCGTGGCCGGGCTGTCCCCAGAGCCGGGCGGGATCCTCCGGCGTTCGCCATTCGCCCGCCGAACAGCTGATGGGCGCAGGCGTGGCCGGGCTGTCCCCAGAGCCGGGCGGGTTCCACCGGCTGGGCTCCCCACGGCTGCCTCAGCAGTTGGCGCGCCCGCGGGTCCGGCATTCGCCCGCCGAACAGCTGATGGGCGCGGGCATGGCCGGGCTGTCTCCGGAGCCGGGCGGGTTCCACCGGCGTTGTTCGCCCGCCGAACAGCTGACGGCCGTGGGCGTGGCCGGGCTGTCCCCAGAGCCGGGCGCCTTCCACCGGCGTTCGGCGTTCGCCCGCCGAACAGCTGATGGGCGCGGGCGTGGCCGGGCTGTCCCCAGAGGTAAACTTCGTGACCCACCCAGCCCATACATAAAACAGAAATGAAAACTCTTAAAAAAGTTTTGCGCGGTTAAATAAACAGCATTTGCATATTGTTTCTCCACGGAGCACCGACAAAATTCGCTCGAATTAAGGAACTTGGGGAGCTAAAGAATCGGGCTATAGGGAATGTCTGGCATGACGGGCAACCCTGGGAAACACGAGGACTGTAGTGCAGTGGCGTAGCGGGGGGGGTGCAGGGGGGGGCCGGCCGCACCGGGCGCAACATCTGGGGGGGGCGCGACCGGCGGGCTAGGGCAAGACTGCTCGCGAGCGAGGGGTATCTGTGCCTGCGCCGACACAGAAACGCTTCTCTCTCCGGGTGGGGGAAGGCTCGGCGGCTCCCTGGGTCTATATACGCCTCTGTATGCGCACGCCGCCTCGCGCTCCCGCGAACGAGAAAGAAAGAACGGCAGCGGCGGCGTTCCTCGGTGTGGGCGTGCCTGCATCTTTGGGTGTGAGGCTTTCGGAGAGGCTGCCTTTGGCTCCTGGTACTTGCAGCCGGTTTAAAAGAAATAAATTCTCGCCCGCTTTCACAGACTTGTTGTTTTACACCGGGTGCAAGTACCAGGAGCCAAAGGCAGCCTCTCCGAAAGCCTCACACCCAAAGACGCAGGCACGCCCACACCGAGGAACGCCGCCGCTGGCGAGGCTCGCAGACGCTGCCGTTCTTTCTTTCTCGTTTGCGGGAGCGCGAGGCGGCGTGCGCATACAGAGGCGTATATAGACCCAGGGAGCCACTGAGCCTTCCCCCACCCGGAGAGAGAAGCGTTTCTGTGTCGGCGCAGCCTTGCCCTAGCCCGCCGGTCGCGCCCCCCCAGATGTTGCGCCCGGTGCGGCCGGCCCCCCCCTGCACCCCCCACGCTACGCCACTGCACTACAGTCCTCGTGTTTCCCAGGGTTGCCCGTCATGCCAGACATTCCCTATAGCCCGATTCTTTAGCTCCCCACGTTCCTTAATTCGAGCGAATTTTGTCGGTGCTCCGTGGAGAAACAATATGCAAATGCTGTTTATTTAACCGCGCAAAACTTTTTTAAGACTTTTCATTTCTGTTTTATGCATGGGCTGGGTGGGTCACGAAGTTTACCTCTGGGGACAGCCCGGCCACGCCCGCGCACATCAGCTGTTCGGCGGGCGAACACCGAACGCCGGTGGATCCCGCCCGGCTCTGGGGACAGCCCGGCCACGCCCACGCCCGTCAGCTGTTCGGCGGGCAAACACCCAATGCCGGTGGATCCCGCCCGGCTCTGGGGACAGCCCAGCCACGCCCGCGCCCATCAGCTGTTTGGTGGGCAAACGCTGGACCCGCGGCTGCGCCAACTGCTAAGGCAGCCGTGGGGAGCCCAGCCGGTGGAACCCACCCGGCTCTGGGGACAGCCCGGCCACGCCCGCGCCCATCAGCTGTTCGGCGGGCGAACACCGAACGCCGGTGGATCCTGCCCGGCTCTGGGGACAGCCCGGCCACGCCCGCGCCCATCAGCTGTTCGGCGGGCGAACACCCAATGCCGGTGGATCCCGCCCGGCTTCGGGGACAGCCCGGCCACGCCCGCGCCTGTCAGCTGTTCGGCGGGCGAACACCCAATGCCGGTGGATCCCGCCCAGCTCCGGGGACAGCCCGGCCACGCCCGCGCCCATCAGCTGTTCGGCGGGCGAATGCTGAACGCCGGTGGAACCCGCCCAGCTCAGGAGACAGCCCGGCCACGCCCGCGCCCATCAGCTGTTTGGCGGGCAAACGCCGGCGGCCGCACCAACTGCTGAGGCAGCTGTGGGAAGCCCAGCCGGTGGAACCCGCCCGGCTCTGGGGACAGCCCGGCCACGCCCGCGCCCGTCAGCTGTTCGGCGGGCGAACAACGCTGGTGGAACCCGCCCGGCTCCGGAGACAGCCCGGCCACGCCCGCACCCATCAGCTGTTCGGCGGGCGAACACCCAACGCCGGTGGATCCCGCCCGGCTCTGGGGACAGCCCGGCCACGCCCGCGCCCGTCAGCTGTTCGGCGGGCAAACACCCAATGCCGGTGGATCCCGCCCGGCTCTGGGGACAGCCCGGCCACGCCCGCGCCCGTCAGCTGTTCGGCAGGCGAACACCCAATGCCGGTGGATCCCGCCCGGCTCTGGGGACAGCCCGGCCACGCCCGCGCCCATCAGCTGTTCGGCGGGCGAACGCTGAACGCCGGTGGAACCCGCCCGGCTCCGGAGACAGCCCGGCCACGCCCACGCCCATCAGCTGTTTGGCGGGCGAACGCCCAATGCCGGTGGATCCCGCCCGGCTCTGGGGACAGCCCGGCCACGCCCGCGCCCGTCAGCTGTTCGGCAGGCGAACAACGCCGGTGGAACCCGCCCGGCTCCGGAGACAGCCCAGCCACACCCGCGCCCATCAGCTGTTCGGCGGGCGAACGCCCAACGCCGGTGGAACCCGCCTGGCTCTGGGGACAGCCCGGCCACGCCCGCGCCCATCAGCTGTTTGGTGGGCAAACGCCGGACCTGCGGCTGCGCCAACTGCTGAGGCAGCCGTGGGGAGCCCAGCCGGTGGAACCCGCCCGGCTCCGGAGACAGCCTGGCCACGCCCGCGCCCATTAGCTGTTCGGCGGGCCAACGCCGGTGGAACCCGCCTGGCTCTGGGGACAGCCCGGCCACGCCCGCGCCCATCAGCTGGTCGGCGGGCGAACGCCGGACCCGCGGCTGCACCCACGGTCGGGGGTGAATGGGGGGGCCATGAACGGCCACAGAGCATACGTGCCGGCAGGGATGGCTGGGAGAAGGCTGGAGACGGCTGCCGGTGGTTGCGCAGCTCCATCAGCTGAGAGGCGGCAAGAAACAGTCGCCGGCGGAGTCAACGAGCAGCTCGTCGTGGCACAGAATATAGATATGTTGCTAAGAAGGGGCCAAGCTTATACTTATACTCCGGCTTATACTCGAGTCAATAACTTTTTCCAGTTTTTTGGGGTAAAATTAGGGGTCTCGGCTTATACTCAAGTCGGCTTATACTCAAGTATATACGGTAATTCTTTTCTATAGGTATCAAATGGACATATAAGGAAAGTCTAAGTTGAAGACAACTTAGACTTTCCTTATATGTCCATTTGATACCTATAGAAAAGAATTATTTGTAGTAAGTATATATATATAGTAAGTTTTGGTTTGGACATTAACATTTCAATTCCTCCCCCTTTTTAGGTGTCAAACGCTCTGAGTCAGAAATGAAATACGGTAATGTTGACATCTCCAGTAAGAGCAGTCCATACTCAACATACTCAATGACATTCACTGAGGAAGAATATGATCAGCTGATAGAACTGAGTGAATACAATATTCTAAATAACCAACATCTGATCCTGCAGGCACTGGATAGGGCAGTGAAACGGAAAAAAAATCCTTAAGAAATAATCAACTTCTCTGTGTGACTGTGTATAAAGAATGTGAGATGGAGTATAGATGCGCATATGATGAGAATTCAGGAATCTAAGCCAATCCCATTTTGACCCCAACAAGAAACTGCCTGAGGTCCTCCTTTCCTAATGTTTTTTCGGGAATAGCTGGTGCTGCAAGTCAATGTCTCAGACTTCTACAAACAAGAATCCATCTGATCAATTTCCTTATTTTGAAATATCATTATTACACTACTGTGCTCTTTCTTATAATAAGCTTTTTATTGTTTTTCCCCCTCTTACATACATATGTTAGTTTTTCAAACAGTGTGTGACCTGGGTTCATAAAACGCTAATACATAATCAAATCCTACTCTTTGGCTCTCTCTTCTAGCCATTTGTAGAATAGATTCCAGCTTTGGTAGTATTCTGTTTCTTCTTTGTCTTTCAGCCTCATAGTTAATCTGTCCATCTCCGCGCATTCCAGTATTTTTTTTTATTAGTTCTTCTTCTGAAGGTATTCGTTCATTCTTCCAACATTGCGCAAAGCTTATAGGCCAGTGGTGGCGAACCTATGGCACACGTGTCAGAGGCAGCACTCAGAGCCCTTTCTGTTGGCACGCATGCCACTGCTGGCAGCAGCAGATCCATCAGGCCGCCACCGCCGCCCAGAGCAGGAGCCGCACCCAGCACAAAGGAGGCGAAGCAGCTGACTAACAAGCTCAAGTAGAGATGGTAGAGCAGAGGTCACCAACCATTGCTGATTGGTGGACTGGAAGAAAAGGGAGGGGGAAGCATTTTACATGCATGTGTGCATGCATGGGGCTGCGAGCATGCACACACTGCAAATGGGGCAGGGCTAGTGCCTGCATGATACTCCCTAGACCTGCCCTGTTCTTGCGTAGTGCAGTGCCTTGTATCAGCACCTTGCAGCACGGTGGCCCATTTTTGTGCCCCTGATTTTTGTGTGCCAGAGGTGGCACTCAGAGGCACCTCCCTGCCCTCCCCTGCGGTCACCATAATGCTGATGTGCCCCTAGCACTTTGCAATAAATAAGTGGGGTTTGGGTTGCGGTTTGGGCAGTAAAAGGTCTCTAAAAGGTTTTGGGTCTCTAAAAGGTTCGACATCACTGACATAGGCACTGAATTCCAGGAAGCTTGGCTATAGGAAACACTTAAGCTTAACGATTGATCCTTAAAGGGGGAACAGTAAACAGGACAAAAGGATGGGGAGAAATTTGAATTGATGTAATCAAACAAAGGGAGGGATAATGTATTCTGACTAGGCATCTCGGACAGATTGTAAACTATCAAATGGGACAGAAGGGGAGGGAACAGGGCATCGTGATAGAACTGTATATAATATTATGCATTTGAATGCTTGCATGTGGTCTCTGGTTTAGAAATTCCTGGTGAAGTCTCTCACCAGGATCCAACACGCTTTGCAAACTGCTTTTCTATTTTCTGCAGAATAAAACTCTTTTCTTACCAATTCAATTTTGTTGGTGTTTTAATTCCATTTCCAGCACAGTTGAAGGGCACTCTCTGAGCTTGGTTGTTTTCTTGCAGATGTTTCATTACCCAGCAGGTTTAATGCTCAGCAGGCCACTTCCAGGGTCCCCCCCCCATCATCTGAGGATACATGAACATGCACCAAATATATTTCCCCATGATTACTACAGAAGCAAAGCAGCTGTTTCCAGTCAGATGTGGTTTCTTTGAGCTGTTTCACAGGGAAGACAGAATAAAATAATCAGAGCCTTTCATATACCTCACAATGTGTCTCACTTCTTCAAGAAAGCAACAAACTATTTAATGAATTCTTTATCTCAGTTGCCCTCAAGAAAGAAAAATGGCCTCTTCTATTTGTAGTGACTCTATTATGGATGGGAGCAGGGGAAGTTGAACTAGTGTTAGACAGGAAAGAGTAATGGCACTGATCATTGAGTCTTCCGTGTTATGTACTGGGCTCTTAAAGTATACCACGTGGGTTGCTGGAGCAGCTAACGGCTCTCCAGCAACCCAGACTACAAGTCTCCTGTGCTGCAATTGGCTATCTCCAGGCAGCAATGGTTGATTCAAACCTATTGGCTGCCACCTAGGGGCTAGACTATATATTGCAGATAGTTGCAGCCTTTTTCCCCAGTACAGTTCCTGCACGAAATAAACTATGAGTTACCTTGTACTCAGCTTTGCGTCTTCATTCCTGCACCAAAGAACCCACTATTTAACAGTGGCAACGAGAGTGGGATCCTGCTTCACTAATTAAGAGTTGAAGTCTACGAGGGAAAAGCAGCACACGCCGGAGGGAAAAGGCATTCCCCCCCTCTCAAAGCATTCCCCCCCTCTTGCTAGCGACCTCATGCTCACTGGACTCATTCCCTGAGCCTAGAAGCAGGATCTGGAAGAATGCAGAAACCAGCAAAAGAATGCCGAAGGTCGGGAAACTGAGAGAATTTGATGTGAAACACCCAGAGGAATGGCCATCATATCTATCACAAGTAGAAAACTACCTCAGGGCCAATCAGATCGCGGAAGAAGGACTGAAGGCTGCAACGCTACTCTGCGTGTGAAGCCCAGCAACCTTTCATTTGGCTGAGAACCTTTTCGTGCCGACACCGATTGAAGCAGTCTCCTACGCAGACCTCAAAAAGAAGCTAACCGGGCATTTCCAGCCCAAGATGTCTGAAATGGCTTAGCGGTTCAAGTTTGACCAAAGATTGCAGCAACCAGGTGAATCAGCTTCCGAGCTCATAGCGGGCCTGAGGCAGGCTGCACGCCTTTGCAAATTTTCAAATTTAGAAGAGAGAGTACAAGACCGGCTCATCTGCAGCCTATGGGACAGAACGCTTTAGCAGAGACTCTTTGCTAGGCCAAATTTAATGTTTTCTGAAGCACAAGATGAGGTGATGGCTGACGAAGCTGCCGGGGGCACCGGTCAAACAGTGCAGCCCGCCAAATTGACAAAATTTGAAGAAACGGTCCACCGTGACGATGCAAAATGCACCAAAGAAAGCAGCCCAACACGCAACACTGAAACAGACAGCAGTGAGAGGACAATTACAAGGCAGTTCTCTTACCGAGATGTAAGGGGTGCAGCAGCAACCATTTTCACGCCAACTGCAGATTTCAATCAGCCACGTGCAGAGCTTGCGGAAGGACAGGCCACATAGCAGTGGTTTGCAGAGCCTGCCAGAGAGACCGGTCACCCAAACACCAGTCGGAAGAACCGACTAGCAGAGGTACTGGGGCCCAGGGTCCAGTTAGTGTGGTTCTTTTCAGATGCCATAGAAGCGTATGCCGCACTGGGGCTTGACGCCCCCTTAAACCCAAACTTAAGCTCATGATAGAGCTACAAGGAGTTCCATGTAAGATGGAATTGGACTCTGGCTCTGCAGTTTCAATTATTTCTCAAGACACTGTTAACTTCGTGTGTAGGTGCAATAACAATTGGGCCAAACTAAGACCCTCAGATATAATCCTAACAGATTTTCAAAATGCTCACGTTAAAGTCATGGGAGAAGCCACTTTGTTTATTTATTTATTTATTTATTTATTTATTTTTATAAAGCGCCCTTCTCCCAAGGGACTCGGGGCGGTGTACAGAGTAAGGTAGGCATACAGATTGAACAATAGTGAAAAACAATAGTAAAAACAACTGAGACCCCAAGAGCTATCAGGCCAGGCCGGACTGCTGGAACAGGTAAGTTTTTAAATCGTGCCGGAAGGTGCGGAGGTCGGGGGCCATCCGGATTTCGGTTGGCAAGCAGTTCCAGAGGGCTGGCGCACCCACTGAGAATGCCCTCCCCCTGGGGGCCACCAGCCAACATTCCTTGAGCGGTGGCACCTTGAGGAGGCCCTCTCTGTGGGAGCGCACAGGACGGAGGGGTGTTGACGTTGGCAGAAGGTGCTCCCGTAGGTAGTCCGGACCCATGCCATGTAGGGCTTTGTATGTCATTGTTAGCACCTTGAATTTCACTCGGAAGGCAACCGGAAGCCAGTGCAGCTCACAGAGGAGAAGTGTGATATGGGAGTATCGGGAGGCCCCCAAAAGTGTCCGTGCCACTGCACTTTGCACCAGTTGAAGCTTCCGAGTGGATCTCAAGGGCAGCCCCATGTAGAGAGCGTTACAGTAGTCTAGGCGAGAGGTGACTGTACGTAAGGCATCCAGGTCCAGATAAGGTCGTAGTTGGCGCACCAGTCGAACCCGGGAGAAGGCCCCCTTGGTCACAGCTCCTATGTGATCTTCCAGGGATAGCTGCGAGTCTAGGAGGACACCCAGGTTGCGGGCCCTATCAACAGGGGGTAATAACTCATCCCCGATGTTAAGGGGTGGAATGATCTGAGTATCCTGGCTTGCCGGTACGTACAGCCATTCAGTCTTGTCCGGGTTGAGTTGAAGCCTGTTCCTCCCCATCCATTCCCGGACCGCTTTCAGGCAGCGGGACATCACGTCAAGGGCATCACTGATGCTGTTTGGAGTTGAGATGAAAAGCTGGGTGTCATCAGCATACTGATGGTACCCTACTCCAAAGCTACGAATGATCTCACCCAGCGGTTTCATGTAGATGTTGAACAGGAGAGGCGAGAGGACCGACCCCTGAGGGACTCCGCAAACGAGAGGCCTCGGGGTCGACCTCTGTCCCCCTGCCAGCACCGACTGCGAGCGACCCTGGAGAAAGGAGGAGAACCACCGCAGAACCGTGCCTCCCACTCCCAGGCCCCTGAGGCGCCGCAGCAAGATACCATGGTCGATGGTATCGAAAGCCGCCGAAAGGTCTAATAAGACTAGGACAGAGGAATGGCCCCTGTCCCGGGCTCTCCAGAGATCATTCATCAGAGCGACCAATGCCGTCTCCGTGCTGTAGCCCGGCCTGAAGCCCGATTGGCACGGGTCTAGATAAACCGCTTCATCCAGGACCTGAGGAAGTTGATGCGCCACCACGCTCTCAACAACCTTCGCAAGGAAGCGAAGATTGGAGACTGGACGAAAGTTATTCAATGAGGTTGGGTCCAAGGTGGGCTTCTTGAGGAGAGGTCTCACCACCGCCTCCTTCAAGGCGGTGGGGAAGTGACCCTCACTCAGAGAAGCAGAGATGACCGCCAGAAACCAGCCTCGTGTCCCCTCTCGAGCCGCATAAGCCAGCCAGGAAGGGCACGGGTCCAGTAAGCATGTGGAGGAGCTCAACCTCCTCATAATCCTGTCCACTTCCTTTGGAGTCACAGGATCAAATTCCTCCCAGATGACGTCGACAAGACTGTCCATGTCCTGTTCCTCCAACTCTGCCCAGTTGGAGTCCAGGCCGGTTCGAATCCAAGAGATTTTATCCAACAGATATTGACCGAATTCCTCGGCTCGACCCTGCAAGGGTTCCTCCCTCACCTCTTGGTTCAGTAGGGAGCGAGTCACTCTGAACAAGGCAGCCGGGCGATTATCTGCGGACGCGATGAGGGTGGAAAAGTAGTTGGATTTTGCCACCCTTATCGCTGCAAGATAAGACCTGGTGAGGATTCTTAGTCGCAATCGGTCGGATTCGGATCGACTGGATCTCCAACGGCTCTCTAGTCCCCGTCTCCGATGCTTCATCTTCCGGAGCTCCACGGTGAACCATGGGGCTCACTGGGATCTGCGCCGGGTCAGAGGCCGCAGGGGTACAACTCGGTCCAGAGCCTCCGTGGCTGCCTTTTCCCAGGCTTCCACTAAGGCATCCGCCGAGCTGTGAGCAGGGAGTGCATGTGGGTCCCCAAGCGCTGCCTGGAACCTATCAGGGTCCATTAGGCGCCTAGGGCGGTACCATCTGGTTGGCACCGTGCACCCACGGCGGGGGGTGGCAAAGGGGAAGTCTAGCCGTAGGAGGTGATGATCGGTCCATGACAGGGGCGTAACGGTCGTGGCGCCCCCACCGATATCATCACGCCACCGTCCAGACAAGAACACCAAGTCGGGGGTGTGGCCTCCCTCATGAGTCGGTCCAGAAATTATTTGCGACAGGTCCATGGCCGCCATGGAAGCCATGAACTCCCGAGCTAGTTCGGACGATCCTCCCAGGGACGGTAGGTTAAAGTCGCCCAAGACCATGAGTTTTGGGAATTCAACCACCAACCCTGAGAGGACATCGAGTAGCTTGGGCAGGGCTGCCGCTGCACGATTAGGTGGTAGGTACACCAGCAGCAGGCCCAACTGCGCCCCCGGGCCGTATCTCAGAAGGAGAGACTCACACCCGACTATCTGAGGGACGGTGGTCTCTCGCGGGCTAAGGGACTCCCTGATGATTACTGCCACTCCTCCGCCCCTCCCATGGGCCCGAGGCTGGTGCAGCACCTGGAAACCTGGCGGGCAAAGTTTAAAGGGTTTTTGGGGCACCTGGATGTAATAGTAGTAGGGGGCCAGTGAACGAGTCTTATTGGACTCAATTGGTTTGATGCCTTAGGTATTCAGATTACTGGCATAAACCAGACACAAACTGCAGACCTTGCGTCAGTATGCGAGGAATATGCAGATGTTTTTGATTCAACCCTAGGCACATACACAGGCCCACCTATCTTATTTAAGTTAGATCCCAACGTAGTTCCAATCAGGGTTAAGCCTCGTAGGGTCCCCTTTGCCTTAAAACATAAAATTGATTCCAAAATCGATAAGCTTGTAGAACAGGGCGTGTTACAGCCTGTTGATGGTGGGGAGTGGGAAACTCCTATAGTCACCCCACTTAAAGCCAACGAGGAAGTTAGCATTTGTGCTGACTATAAATGCACTCTAAATAAAGCCCTGAAGCAACACGCTTACCTGGTTCCAGTGGCCAACCATATTTTAGCCTCCCTGAAAGGGGGTACTATTTTTGCTAAACTTGATTTAGCACACGCCTATCAGCAATTGCTGGTTGATGAGGCCACAGCCACGGCTCAAACAATCGTGACTCACAGGGGGGCTTTCAACGTTAAACACTTACAGTTTGGAGTCAGTGTTGCACCGGGTATTTTTCAGGGAATCATGGAGCGTACACTCAAGGGCATTCAGGGTGTCTGCCCTTATTTTGATGATGTTCTTATTGCAGGGGAATCCCCAGAAGTGTTGGCCAATAGGCTCAGGGCTGTCTTGCAGAGACTTCGCAAAGCAGGCCTCAAATTAAAAAAGAACAAGTGTAGTATTGGGGTTTCTTCAACAGAATTCCTGGGTTTCCGAATTGATGCTAACGGCATTCACCCCGCTGATTCTAAAGTGAAGGCCATTAAAATGGCTCCTAGGCCCAACTCAAAAGGAGAGATACAAGCATTCTTCGGCCTCCTAAACTTCTATCACACATTTCTACCTCATAAGGCAGCAATAGCAGAGCCCCTCCACAGGCTTCTAGATAAGAAAGCTCCATGGAAATGGACTAACTTAATGAAAAAAGTTTCCAGGACTTAAAAGCACTATTGTCAGTAAAGCCCACTGTAACTCACTACAAAGAGTCTAAATCTGTATGTCTTGCATGTGATACATCTCCCTATGTGGTGGGGTAGTTTTAAGTCACATAGGAAAAAATGGGAAACAGGTTCCTATAGCATTTTACTCAAGGACATTGTCCTCTGCTGAGCACAACTATGCTCAGATTGACAAAGAGGCCCTGGCCATCGTAGCTGGAATAAAAAAATTCCAAGACTATTTATATGACAGGGATTTCACTGTATACACTGACCACAAAACTCTGTTGGGACTTTTCACAACAGACAAACAACCCCCCCCCCACATACTATCTCCAACAATGCTGAGATGGTCTATTTTCCTATCTGCATACAATTTTAAATTAATTTACAAACCGGCCAAGGAAATGAACCATGCTGATGGCCTCAGCAGACTACCACTGCCACTAATGGATCCAGATCTGGCTCCAGCTGCTAGAATATTGTCCATACAGGACATACCTGAATTTCCCCTCAATGCAGGGGACATTGCTGCTGAAACTGCCACAGATAAAATACTTAGTAGAGTGTTGTTATGGGTATAAACAGGCTGGTTGGATAAAAGTCCTGGCTCAGAATTTCAGAGCTATTTTGTCAGGAGGCATGAATTATCTGCCCACAAAGGGTGCATTTTATGGGGGAAAAGAGTCATAATTCCCACTTCCCTAACAGACAGGGTTTTACAATCATTACATGAAGGCCATCCAGGCATTGTCAGAATAAAAGCTTTAGCTAGAAGGTACCTCTGGTGGCCTGGCCTTGATAAGGCCATTGAGGCTCAAGTCCATGGTTGTTATACATGCCAGCAATCTAGGCCTGAAATGCCACAGGATCCAATTCATAGGTGGGAGGAAACGCACACTTCCTGATCTAGGGTTCACATAGACTACACTGGGCTCTTTCAGGGACAGCTCTTCCTTATAGTAGTGGATAGCCACTCAAAATGGCTGGAAGTAATTCCAGTTCCTAACATGACTACTGCTAGGACCATCCAGGTGCTGAGAAAACTCTTTGCCACACATGGGTTGCCAGATGTCTTAGTTT
The DNA here is from genome assembly GCF_964194415.1 of Vipera berus. Taxonomy (NCBI): domain Eukaryota; kingdom Metazoa; phylum Chordata; class Lepidosauria; order Squamata; family Viperidae; genus Vipera; species Vipera berus. Next base: position 68,789,162 of record NC_138202.1, on the reverse strand, counting down.
CAGACAATGGGGCCCAATTCACTGCTTCTGAATTTCAGGCCTTCCTTAGAGCTAATCTCATCAGACATGCAACATCTGCGCCTTTTCATCCATCTTCTAATGGTCAAGCTGAACGCATGGTGAGGACAAGAAAGGAATCACTCAAGCGCATTGTCACAGGTGACTGGCATCACAGATTGGCAGATTTTTTTTACTCTGCCAGCATTCTACGCCCTGCACTACTACAGGCAAAAGTCCCCAGAAATACATTGGGGGAGACGTTTGATTACTCAACTGGACAGGTTGCATCCATTCTGCAGGCCGTATGGCAGTTTGGACAACACTGGATTGACACCATGGGAGGAATCCAGGTGGCTTAGACCAAGTAGATGTGGGTCTTTTTTGCCAATTCTATTTCCATGAGGAGATCACTTAGTTTCTGAAGCTTGTAATTGTCATTGTTGCCTATCTTTGGAAAGTTTTGTAGTCTTTTGAATAAGGCATTCTCTAATGCTTCTGGGCTTCCGTAGTTCAGGTCTTGTCCATGCAGCAGCAAGACCTTCATCTGGGGAGTCAACATGTACTATGCTCAGTCCTTCAACACGATCTGTGGAGCCCAGCCACTTTATGAGTAGATCAAGTTCCTCTCTGGCGTTGAAGTTGAGATCAGCAATAGCAGCTTTAAAGGTTGCTTTCCAGGATCTGTATTTCTCTGGATGGTCATTAAACTTTGAGAGGCTAGAGTTGAGAAGCTCTCAGCAAATTATGTATTTGGCATGATCAGAACGGTCTGACCCCTCACTCCTTGATGCCAAAGAAATTTGTTGGGCCCCTTGGGTGTGAAGGTTCTCTGGTGAATAAGGATGAGGTGCACCGGGATGGAATGATGCTGCAAGAGAATTCAGTTGTGGCGTATGCCCTAAGGTTTGTGCTGGCTGTCGATTCAACTGTTGATCATTGCTGGAAATTACGTTGTCATTGGGAAGAGGTGATGCAGTTTGAAGTGTTGGCGCACCTGCTTCTGGATGCTGAAGAGGTGCAGGCCTCTGCAGGCTTGGGTTCTGTGTGCTGTTCATAGGAAGCACAGTTGACGCACCTGAGTTGTGTTATTGAAGAGGTGCGGGCCTTTGCAGGCGTGGGGCTTCTGTGCTGTTTGTAAGAAGCACTGTTGAAGCACCTGCATTGTGTTGTTGAGGAGGTGTAAGCCCTTGCAGGTGTGGGGCTTCTGTGCTGTTCGTAGGAAGCACAGTTGACGCACCTTCGTTGTGCACACTAGTAGTAAAAATGCAGCGTTTTCACCAAAACACTGAAGCCCATCAGCGGAGGTTGGGGCTGGCCATACGGGGCTGTGAGGGGTATCGCAAGCTCGCGGTGGGGAGAAGAGGAAAAAAAGATGGAAGAGGCCGCAACAGAGAGAGAGAGAGAGAGAGAGAGAGAGAGAAGGGGGAAAACAAGGAGGGGGCCTACCTGCCGATGGAGTGGATGGCTCTGTCCCCTTGCTTCTGAAATGAGAAGAGGGGGGGAGGACGACACGTATCCCACACGAGAAGAGTTCAGGCCGGTTGCTGCACAATGAGTCCCTGGGGAGGGCGGGGCCTCACTCTGTGCCTGCGCTCTTTGCACGCCCTCAGTAGGGTTCCTACAGGGCAGGCCGCCGCCAAGCAGCTTGTTTTGTAGCAGCAAGTGCTGGGAAGGAGCGGGGGGGAGGCAGGGGGGGAGGAAGGTGACACCGTGTACCACCAGCCATGTGCTTGTGTACCACAAGTGGTACGCATACCATGGGTTGAACAGCCCTGGGCTAGACTATATATTGCGGCTAGTTGCAGCCTTTTTCCCCAGTACAGTTCCTGCACGAAATAAACTATGAGTTACCTTGCACTCAGCTTCGCATCTTCATTCCTGCACCAAAGAACCCGCTATTTAACATTATGTTTTTCTGTTTGGCTGTATGCTACCCGTGCCAAAAGTGAACATGAAATTATTAGCATAATATAAATGCAAATTGAAGATAGGTTTTCAGGCCAGTGCCAAAATGTTGAACAGATTTCCCTGTCACCCTGTAACAAATTCCAAATGTCAAAATGTGTATATTTAAGCAACTATTAAAGTTGGAAGAATGTAGATGGAAGCTGAATTTCTCCTTTCTCCTTTTGAGAAGTCAGAAAGGGGGATTTTTCAGTTACTCAAGAAATAGCCTTTTAGAAATTATTTTCTGAGTTCTATAAATCACACAATCAGTATACAGTATCACTTAGATAATATAATGCCCAGTGTAGAGGTTGTGATCATATAAGACGTTAAACCATCCTGTTTGGTTAATACAAACACTAATATGGTAATGAAACATAGGTAGAGCTCAGAGAACAACACAAAACACCAGTCATAAGCTACACATACCTCTCTGCTGCTTTAATAAAAATTCACAGCTACTTTTATCTTATCTCCTCCACCAACTGTCATTGTAGTAAAAAAGTTGGGGCTTAACCAAAGCTAATAAGCATGTTCTCCAAATCTGTAGTGACTGCTTTTTGTCATAAAATATGACATGAAAGCAACATCTAACTATAAAAAGGTCCGTGGTGTTTTACTCTAGGGCATGGGCCTCCTCTCCGTTTCTTGGCTGAGGGAGCTAGCTTTATTTGAAGACAATTTCCATGACTATGTGGCCAGCATGGCTATACACCATAGGTGCACTGAACACTGTCACCTTCCTTCCAAAGTGGTACTTACTAATCTGCTTGCATTTGCATGCTTTTGAACTGCTAGGTGTGCTAGCTTGGACAGGAAAGGAACAAAGTACATACAAAGTACACACCGGACAGTTCATATATTTGTGTAAATTACTAACAAAGAATTAAGGGAGGCTGAAATGCATTTCTGACTCATTAGTCTTCATCAGTCAGTCATACCCTTCTGAGATTCGAACCTGGGCTGATTGCACGTTAGGCAGTGTTTTTACTTCTTGAGCCACAGGTTCTCTCTAGTTAGAAAACTAACAAAGCGAGAGAGAATTCTTTGTTAGTAATTTACACAAATATATGAACTGTCCGGTGTGACTACAGCCTGTTCGATGGCCTTTGAGATAAGGCTGAAAACAGGAAATAAAGATTTGCCCCATGTTTGGGGCCTAGCAAGGTAATCTAAGAGTTAACATATGACACATATCTCTCCCCTTGCAGAAAACTAACAAAGCGAGAGAGAACCTGTGGCTCAAGAAGTAAAAACACTGCCTAACGTGCAATCAGCCCAGGTTCGAATCTCAGAAGGGTATGACTGACTGATGAAGACTAATGAGTCAGAAATGCATTTCAGCCTCCCTTAATTCTTTGTTAGTAATTTACACAAATATATATATATATATATATATATATATATATATATATATATATATATATATATATATATATATATATATATGTATATATGTATATATGTATATATGTATGTATGTATGTATGTATGTATGTATGTATGTATATGTGTATGTGTATGTGTATGTGTATGTGTATATGTATATGTATATGTATATGTATATGTATATGTATATGTATATGTATATGTATATATGTGTATATATACATATACATATACATATACATATGTATATGTATATATATATTGATTACCCTACCTTTCTGTTGCATACAAATATAAGATGACTTTTTGAATCTTAAATCTCAGTATAAAAGGCAGGAATGATAATGATATATTTAAATATATTAAATATATCATTTTTTAAAAAGCACTTTTAGTACATCACGGCTTCTGTCTATTTAACACATTACCTAATGCTGCAATATCTTTACAAAAGCTGATAAAAGTTATACAACTGTAATGGACTACAGTAGGTCAAGAAAGGCTGAACTACATGGATTGAAAGTGCTTTTACACAAACTTCTTGTTCATCCCCATGAAAAGGTATCAAGAAATCTTTTGCATGCCAACCATATACACTACTGCTCTTTCATTATGCTTATAATTACATATTTCACAATACCACAGGCTCTTAAATTAATTAAAAATTACAGTATGGGTGGCTTGATGGTTGAGAGAGATTATTTATGACATTTTGTGGTTCTGGGAAAGCAGTCAACCGAAATAAATAAAAATCATCTGGAATATATCTCAAATGATAACATAGTAGATTTAAGATTTAAAACATGCGGGATCAATCACAAAATGGTGATCCAAGGCTGTAAATCTGGCCGCCAATATTTGGACACCCACTAGAGTGCAATAAAGACATAACTAGTAAGTACAAAGGAAGAGTCATCATAATTTATCTTATTATAACTCAGGTGATTATATCTGGGCTGGAAAATGCAGCAATATGGGCAGTTATTGGCATGTTAAACCTCTGTTCCACAAACTGTTTGCTTCCTGGTCTAGTTCAAGATTCTGGTGAGGATCTATAAAGCCCTGTATAGCATGCAGCCAAGTTATTTGAGGGACCACCTCACCCAGTGACTTCTACCCATCTCATCAGATCCAATGGAAGAAACTTGTGAGTTTCATCCACTAGAGAATGCCTTTTCACACACTATGGAACATCATTCTGCCCCCCTCCCAGAGGGCAGGCTGGCCCTGATTTTTCTGGTCTTTTGGAAGGGCTTGAAGACCTGGTTTCCCATCTAGCTTGGAGATCAGAGATGGATGTGGAGCTGTGCTGTTCTTGAATGACTGTATTCTCCTGGTGATTCTATCATGTGCTTTTAATTGTTAATTGTTTTTAATGTTTGTATTGTTTTTTTATAATATTTTATTAGTTTTTCAATATTTACAATAATATCTTTAGAAAGCAACGTGGTGTCCGAGTTACAATAGTTCCATTTTCAGACAGATACATATTATTACAAATCTCCACATTATTATAGCCAATACTTCCTCTCTCTTTTTTCTTCGATATATTTTTTTATTTTTTTATTTTTTATTTTAATTCCATTTATATCCCGCCCTTCTCCGAAGACTCAGGGCGGCTTACAAACTTATATTATCTCTTATCTAAGTTAACATATTTTTATTGCTATCCATCAATCACTTAATAGTTTATTTTATTTTATTTTTTGAATGTATATCCATCGATCTTTTAATATATTTCATATTTTAACATTCCATCTTTAAAACATCAAACACCTTATCTATTTTTTCTAGCTTTAATTTTGTATTAATATTAAAATTAAAACATTTAAGATTTCAATTTCATATTACTAAATAACCTCTTTTTCCTTTATACAGTTCTCTTCCATACTTAATACTGTAATCCAGTTCTCATTTATCTCATTTTCATATCTATATCAATTTTACTATATTTAAAATAGTAATCATTAAAATACAAATTGCAAGGAGAGAAAAAAGAAAAAGAAAAAAAAGAAAGAAAGAAAGAAGAAAGGAGGAAAAAGAAAAGAGGACAATAAAATACTCTTGTTTCTCATTTATAGTTTCCACATATTAAACCTTAACCAAAATTTGTTCCATTTTAACATTCAATACATCCTTCATATCTCTGCATCCAAATATACTAGCTACATTCTATCATTCTTAACATATATACATCTTAACCCATATCACTCAATATTTCAATGTTAATATTCATTCATTTGTATTTTGTTTTTTATCTTTATTATTATTTTTGTTAAGTGATCAATATTTTTATCTACTCATCAAATCATTCTCGTAATCCCAGTACTATCCTGTCTATTTTAATATTATCTATTTCAGGCCTCTTAGAAATGTTCATATTTCTTCAATCTTATTCTTGCTTTCTTCCTTTGCCATGTCATTTTATGCTTCTTTGCCTCCAGGTCATCAAAGCATTCTTGTATTACTGTATCATGTTGAAGTGGACCTCTAATCTTCACATTTGAAGAGTTAAAGACTCTGCCAATAGCACCAAATCTTATTATTTTCACCTCATCTTATTATTTTCACCTCTTGATACAATTGTCCTGGCCCAAGTAAACTGCTGGTGCTGGTGATGACCTATAAAGCCCTAAATGGCATGGGCCCGGATTATCTAAGGGAACACCTGCTGCCAGTGTCAATTTCCCATCGTCCTGTGCGCTCCCACAGGGAGGGCCTCTTCAGGGTACCGCCGGTCAAGGATTGCCGACGGGCGATCCCCAGGGGGAGGGCGTTCTCTGTGGGCGCGCCTGCCCTATGGAATCAACTGCCAACGGAACTCCGGACTGCCCCCGACCTTCGTTCATTTCGCCGGGACCTAAAAACCTGGCTCTTTGAGCTATCTGGTCTGGACTGAGGGGTTTAATGTTTTTAAATTGTGATTTAATTTTTGCGGCTAGACTTAATTTAATTTAATTTTAATTTTATATTGGATTGTTTTTAAATTTTCCCTTGTAAACCGCCCTGAGTCCTTTGGGAATAGGGCGGTATATAAACCGAATAAATAATAAATAAATAAATAAATAAATAAATAAATAAATAAATAAATAAATAAATAAATAAATAATAAACATCCTTCCATATTTTCTTCATCACCATCTTCAGAAACCTATATTTGTTGACTATTTAATTCTTCTGCCAATATATTTAATTGTTCAATTTCTTCTATTGAGTCATGTCCCAATAAAATATTAGTTGTAATCACAGTCTGAGTTTGGGTTAGTTTTATCGAGATACTTTCTAACTCTTTTCCAAAGGCTCTTATTTCATCGCCAGCTGTAGAAAGAAGCTGATAGGTTTGGTAGGATATTTCCCACAGGGCATGAATTTGTTTTTGAAAATCTTCCATTGTAGACTCTCACACCTGATGTTCAAGGTTATTCTTTATCTTGGGTTTTTGTTTTTGTTTTTGTTTTTCTTTAAAGAGAAAATCAGAATTGCAATTTCAAATTTAGCCACTGGGTGTCCTCCAAGTACTTTAAGAATCCTTTTCTTTTGTTATTTGTTCCTTAAACGTTTTTGTTTCAAAAAAAAAAAAACACCCCTGAATTTGTTCGCCACCTTCCAAGGGGAGGGTTAAATTCCCCCTCCCTCTTCACAGGGGGAAAAGTACTTAGCAGCTTAATTAGGTGAAAAAAAGATGATTGAGGTACAAGAGAGGAATCTTACCCTCGTCTCTTCCACGCTGCTTAATGTTGCCTGATGTCAGCTTTGACTTCGGCTGTCTGCAGCTTAGGAGATGGCCATATTCCTATGGTCAGTCTTTCATCCGCCAGTACAAAGGGAATGCAGGCACTAACGAGGGGGTTGCTGCCCCCCCCCCGCGTTTCTGCAAAAGCCCCTTCTGTCTGGGCACCCCTCCAGGGCGACTCTTCGGTCCCTCTAGGACCCCCCCCAGCGATGCGAATCTGGACATGGAAGACGAGAGCCGTCCTCCAAACGTCCATTTTACAGCTGTGGGCAAACCGCTAATGTTTGTATTGTTTATATTGTTATTTTATTTTATTTTTTAACGGCAAAGGAGTGATTAAAATGCTATTTTGGAAAGTTCAAACAGAATAAGCCCCAGATAGATTTGAAATAAGATTTTAAAATGGAATTTCTGGGTATACAAGCTTAGAAATAAAAGAATAATTTAATAATAAATATATTGGAAATTGCTGCCCATTTTTTCAAAATGTGACCCATACTTTCATAGTTCAAATTGTTTTAAATGAATATGCTCCATTGCATCCAAAGCCGCTAAGAGTAAATAATAATAATCATAATCATAATCATCATCATCATCATCATCATCATCATCATCATCATCATAATAATGGGTTTTAGTACAAGTATCATTTGTTTATACCAGAATGCAATTTTTTCATTCAAAAAGATCACTATTCATTTCTGCCTATTGCAATTAATACTATATAGGCTGATAACATGATAGTGTCCTATATATCATTAATATCTTATAAGCTCCATAATCTCCTGTAATAATTTTCTTGCTGCTAATAAAAACTAAAATTCATTTTCAATTCAAAATGATATTATAAGCAAATTATAAATGTAAATTAATGCCATCAAACCATTTTGATTTTAAGAATAGAGCATTACTTTAATAAATGTTCTCCTGCCACATCTGTTTAATCAGTTTTTCTGTAATATAAGTTTCAATTTGAAGAAAAATTCTTTAAAACATGTTTGAAATAAGTTTTTGATTGGTCCTACTAAAGTTATTTTCTTTATTTAATTGATTTTGTAATGAACTAATGTGTCTAGAAATAAATAAATACAACATTGGATTTAACAGTTGAATTCATGACTTTTCCTTGGTAAAGTCTTGAAATGCTATGATGTTATCAGGCCAGAAATAAGATTCTTGAAAGAAACAGTAACAAAAATCGTGTTCTGAATACATTGGTGACTATCTTAAGTTCAGTTATTGACCTTTAAAGACTGTTTCCATGCTTCATAGTAAACCTTGGATTTACACGTTGTGCTGAGCACAACATTTCGCATTGTATCTTTACTGTGAACATTATATTAACCAGTTACATATCTACTAAGTAAGCCATTTTTCAAAATCATTCTCACAACATATTCTCAACTGTTTCAATGTGTCTGTCAATGCTGCTAACATCGGATGTTTTTGCATTGACAACAGATGGAGATATAGTTATTTTCTTCTTTTTGCTTTTAGAGTTAGATGATGCTGGGGAGGGGGGGGATGTGCATGAGAATCCAGCTAGACATAATAATACTGAACCTAGCGTGAGAACCAAGATTGTTGAAATAAGAGATGATAAAGAATTGGCGGGCTGGAGAGATACTAATTGGGGAATGTGATTTATGACTGTTAATTGGAGGAGGGAATCGTGCTTTGATACTATGTGCTCAGGGGAGGGGAATTCAGTTTTTGGCTTTGATTATGTTAGTGGCAATGTTATGCTACTCGAATAAAGATTCTTTAAGGTAAACAATGCCTCGAAGTTTTTTGAAGAGTTCCATCTGTCGGAACCATGACAGTGTCTTCAAACCAAAATGTTCAAGGCCCCTATCTTAATGTGATGTTTAATCCAATCAATATCTGGGGTGGCTGAATAGAGCTCCTTTCTGGAATGGATTCTGACTAGGAAGAAAGGTGCTTTCTGCTTGTGATGCCATGGATGTGATGGAAAACTCATCTCCAAAGCACCAACAACTGCAGAGGAACTTGCTGTTTTCAAAAGCTGGCGGGTTACAGGGAGTCACTGGTCTCTTGTACTCAAGCAAGAGCCATAAAATTCTATAGGTCCTCTACTGATTGTTGATCAAAGTTCAAGCACATAAATGCACCAGTGGAAGTTACAAAATGCAGAAAAAGTGGCTTTACTAACTGATAAGGAAACAAAATTCTAACTACAAAGGGAGACATGGATATCCTTCTCAACTGTCGTGCCTCCGTCAGAGCCTGAATCCAAGGAGGACAGGGAGCTGGAGCAGGACCCTGTTGAGGCCCAGGAGGAGGTGTCTGTGGCTTCAGAGGACTGTGAGGAAGAGCAGGCTGAGGCAGGCCAGGGCCCTTCAGTTTTGGAACAAGGGAGACAGAGTTCAGGCGAGGAGCAAGTTCAGGAGAGCAGAGAGGAGGAGAGAACAACGTAGGCAGGCTCAATTGCTCGGGAAGAGAGTGTCCTGCCCCAGTCCACAAGGCACACCTGGGGATTAAGATTTAAGGAGTCACTGTGGGGTGGGGCATTTGCCGGGAACTAATGTGGTATCTTGGGACAGTTGTGAATTGTGCTCTTGTCTTTGTTTAACCTGGACACCTTGAATACCAGACCGGCTGGTTTCCTGCTTATGAATGCAGACTGCATTTCTGAGTCTCTCCTTGCAGACTGCAGGCAAACTGAGATTTAAAAGGACTCATTAAGTTTCTGTTTTATTTGTTTGTTATCCTAATTATAAGTCACTAATTACTAACAAAATGACCTACGATAATTCTCTAGGAATTCATATTTTGAATCTAACTCTAGGTTTCTTTTTTTGCCAGTTGGGTTTCCAGACCCAGGGCTTTAAATTGCCAGGTAGATCTTCATTTGCTTGCATGTATATTATTTGCACCAGAGGAGGCCATCCAGCCATCAGCAATATACAAAGGTTGAACCATTTATAGTCATTATATTGTTGCCATGTTAATTCTGCTCTCTTTATTTGCTCTGACATCTCTGTCTCTGGTTCAGTCTGGATTCTTCTTCCATCTGGGTTGAACTGTTTTGAGTAGAAAATCTTATCCAGTTTTATAGTTAGTAATTGATTGTCCAAGCTTTCCACAGGTTGTCTTTGTTGGTCTTCAGCTTCCTCTATATTGGCATCACTATCTTGCATGTAGTGTGCTTCTGAAATTGTAGGCTCCTTAGAGAGGATCAGAAGTTGAGTATTAAGTTTTTCCCTAGTTTGTTGTTGGTCTTTAAGATTGTCTGTCATAGTAGTGGTTCCTTGTACTTTAAAAATTGTAGGTTCTTTGAGTATAGTCAAGTTTGGGATATTAGTTTTTTCAGTACTTTGTTGTTGTTGCTTATATTCCTTTGTCTCAATAGTAATATCTTCCAATTTTATTTTTTATTTATTTTAATCCCATTTATATCCTGCCCTTCTCCAAAGACTCAGGGCGGCTTACAATCTAAGCACAAATCAAATGTGCTTAGCAATAGCCTTCATTCTATGTATATGCCTGCTCAGTGCTTTTTTTGTAAAACAAAAAGGTGCCAGAACTCACACATATCATACAACCCACCTTGCCTACCCTACAAGGTTCCATCCAAAAGAGGTGCCGGAACTCCGTTCTGAGCATTCTATGAAAAAAAAGCCCTGTGCCTGCTTATTAGGGCTTTTGCCCCCCCCCAAGCGGCATTATTACAAAGTCAGCTTATTGCCCCCAACAATCTGAGTCCTCATTTTACCTACCTCGGAAGATGGAAGGCTGAGTCAATCTTGAGCCTGGTGGGATGCGAACGTGCAATAATTGCAGGCAGCTGGTGTTACTTAAGGAGGCATTAGCCCACTGCTCCACCAAGGCTCTTGTTATATTCAGAATTTTGTTATATTCTGAAGTGTAAATTCTTTAGTTGCAGTCTGGGTTTCAATTTGTGACTTAAGGTTGGCATGTAAATTATTAAATCTGGAGATAGACATCTCAGTGACTCTGTAGATTGTTTCAAATATACGTTTATAGTCAAGTGGGGTTTGCGGTTGATACTTCTTCATTTTGTAATAATTATAAATAGTCCTTGGTGGAGGCTATTTTTCAAACAAAAATCAGTAAGTGTCCACCTCCACAAGTCTGGGTTCTATGAAAATCAATTTTTTTTTCTCTTTGTCTCTTTAGCATGCAATCTGTTGCTCTTAAAATATGACAGAATAAAACAGTTAAATAGAACTCACTATTTATTCTTTTTCAGATCTCAGTCATGGTGGCTGTAACCATTTTTAATCTCAGATGACATTAATGTAATTATTTGCATCAAATATTAAGACTCGGAAGCACCATTGCAATATACACAGAGTACATACAGGATGCTTCAGGAGACTAGGGCTGCATCCTAATATGTAATTCTCAGTGATATCAGAAGGATTCCGTCTGACTGGAGGTAGGACTGATAGTAGGCTTACCAAACTGGAGGTGGTAAAGAATTATAATCAAAGGGCAGCAGGTACCTTGAATGACTGAGCTGAGAGCCAACACCACTTTCTATACTGAGGCGATACCAATTCAGTGGCTTCATTATCAATGTTCAGGCAGATAGTAATCAAGGAAAGAAACTTCACTCAGTAAGCAATACTCTGTTGTGGAAGTTTGTGCAATGCTTGGCAGGTTCTTAACACCTGAATAGCTTTGATCTGATTTTAATTGGTTTTTTTTTATAGTTGCTGGTTGTTGGTGGGGGGGTTTCCCTATTTTTTCCTAGGAGATTTGAGAGAGGCAATTCCATTCTTGCTACATGCCTACGGATTCTTTCTGCTGGTGAAATTGCAAGAGGTGGAGCTGTGACTCAGTGTTTGTAACTCCTACTTTTATCATTTCAAAGCTTGCAAATAACTTTTAGGAGTCATTATTATTTTAGAGGTGTTCTTCATAGCAAGTCATTTGGACTTAATGGTTTCTAGAATGGAATCACTTGCTACTTTTCCGAAGGTAAGAACTATAAAACTGGAACTAGAATTTCTGGACAGGTTGTCTCTATTGGTGCACATGCACTTTTTTTGGGGGGGGTCCTCTCTAGAAAAAAGGAGAAACCAGTTAGTTGAAAACAAGACTTGTAAAAAGCTGTCATGCATGGGTTTGATCTCATCATCATAGAGTAAGTTTTGTCTGAATCCAGATATGAAAAATGCTGCTGAGAGATATGTATATGTAGGATATGAAACAAAGAGAAAAGAATGTATGTCTGAAGTTTCTTGTTTTCTAGTGAGATTTTTTAAAAAAGAAAAATCCACCTGTACAGTATGCTAATGCTATTTCTGTTGGTTAAGCTGTTAACGTTGGTTAGCAATTTGTATTGTTTAAGGATTTTTTTAAATTCCATTTATATCCCGCCCTTCTCCGAAGACTCAGGGCGGCTTACAAGCTTAGCAGTAGCCTTCATTCTATGTATATGCCTGCTTGTTAGGGCTTTCACACACACCCCAAGCGGCATTATTACAAAGTCAGCTTAATTGCCCCCAACAATCTGGGTCCTCATTTTACCTACCTCGGAAGGATGGAAGGCTGAGTCAACCTTGAGCCTGGTGGGATGCGAACCTGCACTAATTGCAGGCAGCTGGTGTTACTTAAGGAGGCATTAGCCCATTTGTAAATGTATATAGAATGCAAATTAGAAGAAACGCCTGTAACTGTTAAAATGTACTACAACACATGCATCTCTTGTCTCTCTGGCAGTGTTGTATTTTATAAACTTATTTTATTTGGCAGGTTCCAAACAGCAGAACAGAATTTTGGGAAAATCAAGAGAGTCAACATGCTGTTCAAGCACATGTAGGATGTAAGGTAATGAATATAAGACAGAAAATTAAAAATGAATGTTTTAACTGGGCAATAATTTTTGCTTTGAGGATAGCATAAACAGTTAGTTATTAAATAAAAAGAGTTAATGTCTTTCTTGAGCAGCAAGAACAATTTTTAAGAGAAATTTCCTAAGAATTCAGTGTATCTGCTTTTTTATTATTGCTACCTTCTCAGTCAACTAAACTTTAGTTTGGAAAGGGGTATTACTGTCTTTGCTAGAATTCATTTTTCTTTGTGCCTATCATCACAGATAACTGCATTTTTACTTGGAAATCATGCCCACTAAATTCCAGAAAACCACAGCTGCCAATTAACTATGTCAGCAAAATTTATAATTTTGTTGCTGACAGTATGAATTAGGTGATTTCTGCTCCTCACTTCTAGCATAAAGACTACTTACAGTATTTTAGGAAATGAATTCTTGAGTTCTTCCTCATGTACTAATACCAAGCTTAATACCAAGCAATGGATGGGCACTAATTAAGGAAAGAACCAACCTGGAACTAAGGAAAAATTTCCTGATAGTTAGAACAATTGATCAGTGGAGCACTTGCCTCCAGGAATTGTGGTTGCTCCATCACTAGAAGTTTTAAGAAGACAGTGAACAACCATTGTCTGATTCAACTCTTGATAGTAAATTTCAGCTATCCAAGCACTTAGCCCCCTAGTCAGGAAATGGCTCCATAGAAGACTTTCAAACACAACTCCAATTACTTTCTTTCCTGCAGATAAGAACGAAGCCACAGATAGCGCAAACTGCCTATGGCAAGAGACACAATTCAAAATATAGAACATAGAAAGATTAATGATCCAGGATTAAATTCTAGAATTTGTCCCCTTACCTTTCCAAAGCAACAATTACTTGTCTATTCTCTTGATGGTGTGAGAAGCCATCTGAAGTATGCTGACTTAACAGTCCTTTCTAGCCTGAGAACCACTGATTAGTACCCTCCATTCTTTACACACACTAACTCCAGCTGCAACTCCAGTGGCAGGAGGAGATTTTGCCCTCTTCTCTTCATGTAGTTCTTGGGATGCTGATACTGGATTGTTCGAGGCATGACAGGAGAAGTTGAAGTGACTGAAGTTTAAATTCACATATAAAACAATTTCCACCCCAAGCATTTCCCACTTTTATTAATTTCAATATGACTTGAAGTTGTGAGAGATTGCCCATTTCTATGGAAGTTAAAAAGGTAAAGGTAAAGGTTCCCCCGTACATGCGTGCTAGTCATTTCCAATGCTCTCATCTCCATTTCAAAGCCGAAGAGCCAGCGCTTGTCCGAGGACGTCTCCATGGTCATGTGGCCGGTATGACTAGATGCCAAAGGCGCATGGAACGCTGTTACCTTCCCACCGTAGTGGTCCCTATTTTTCTACTTGCATTTTTACGTGCTTTCGAACTGCTAGGTTGGCAGAAGCTGGGACGAGTAACAGGCACTCACTCTGTTACACAGCACTCGGAATTCGACCCGCCAAACTGCCAACCTTCTGCATAAATATTAAAATTTCATTAATGCAATAAAAAAACAGTTGGCTAGAATGAAGAATCCTATCAGTCCATTTAGGAATATATGTTTTTATAAGTTGACTTTCTCTTCCTTATGGCAGCCCCTTAAATACTGGACTACTGACCTGATAGCAATATTCCAATATTTGAGGGGTTGCCACAAAGAAGAGGGGGTCAACTTATTTTTCAAAGCACTAGAAAGCAAGACAATGGATGGAAATTAATCAAGGAGAGAAGCAACCTGGAATTAAGGAGAAACTTCCTAACAGTGACAACAATTAATCAATGGAACAGCTTGCCTTCAGATGTTGTGGGTGCTTCATCACTGGAGATTTTTAAGAAGAGACTGGATAGCCTCTTGTCTCAAATTGTATAGGGTCTCCTGCTTGGACTAGGAGATCTCCCAGGTCCCTTCCAGCTCTATTCTAATTGATTGATTAATTATTATTTTTTTACTTAGCTGCAACCAACAACCCTGTCTAAAGAACTGTCCCAGTTCTGCAATAGTTAAGAATTGTGATTCAACACCTTTTCCTTCCTTCCCTGTTCACTTACTGGGCCTTTCAAATGCAACAGTGTCAGGAATTGGTTCTATATCTTTGACAACCATTCTTCCATTATGGCAGGGGTGTCAAACTCAATTTCATTGAGGGCCGCATCAGCATTGCGGTTGCCCTCAGGGGGCCGGGTGGGTGTGGACTGGGTGGGCGTGGCTAAAGTGCGTATGGCCCACTTGGTGGGCATGGCCAGCTCTACATCATTCGCATCAAGGGTGCCTATGGGGGCCTGGGAAGGAGTGGGACAGATCTGAGGGTCTCTGACAGGAGGAGGGTCTCTGGGCCAGGGCCAAGGCAGTGGGGGCCATTCCCTCACTGTTTCCAGGATGGCTTCATGGGCCGCATGAAACCACTTCGTGGGCCGGATCTGGCCCCCGGGCCTTGTGCTTGACATGTCTGCATTATGGGAACTTCAGAGTCTTCCTATTTTTATGCACATAATATATTTGCAGCAATAATCATATATAAAAATAATCTTCCATGTCTCTTTTCTAACTGATTGTCCACTAATCCCAGCAAGGAAAATTCTGGCTTTGGTTGAATGTGGATCTTTAAAATTCTTTGTATCATTAGATGTATTTTAACCCAGAAATCTCTGATTCTTCTACATGATCAAATCTTCATGTTGCCCATATTTTCAACATAAATTTGAAGAATCGAACTAGATCACAAGACCTGGCAATGGCTAAGTGCAGGAAAGTTGAAAACAGAGGGGTAATTCTAGCTGTACAAGACCAGCCTAAGGATCAAATGCATACAAAGCCAAAATGGAGAAAACATTAACAGAAGCAAATGCTGCCTTGGCAAAGAAGCTGAAGAAACAATGGATCACCTAGCTAGCTGTTGCAAGAAGATTGTACAAACTGACCACAAAGAAAGGCATGCAACAATGGTGCATTGGAATATCTGCAAGAAATATCATTTGCCTGTAGGCAAGAACTGGCGGGACCTCAAAATAGACAAAATAATAGAAAAACTAAAGTGTTCTGGGATTTTAGTATTCAGACAGACAAGGGCCTGCCACACAACACCCCAGACTTAACAGTTGTTGATAAGAAAGACAAAAAAAACCTCTGGATAGTACTTTGCAGTACTTTGAGACAGTGGAATAGAAGAGAAAGAACTGGAGGAGAACACACAATACAAAGAACTGCAAATAAAAGTAGAATAACTGTGGCAAAAGATAGTGCCAACTGTAATAGGTGTCTTAGATGCAATCTCAAAACAACTAAAACATCAGTTGAACATCATTGGCACTGACAAAATCACTATCAGTCAATTGCAAAAGATAGCTTTATTTGGAACAGCTTACACCCCATGACAACTCTTTTAACACATTAAATAACAACACCTGCCTATTGGAAGGATTCATAGAAGAATAAAAATGCCAAATTTAGTCTAAACATTTGGCTGACCATGCAATCAACAATAATCTATTAAATTTATATGCCAGCTAACTCCCAGACGTCTGGGTGGTTTTCAATTGTTAAAAACATTTAAAAACAAAAACAATATAAAAACTACAACGCCAGTGGAAGATAAAAGAACAAAGATGATGAAGAATACAAAGCTGGTGGGGAATAGGAAGAAAGGGGCATCAGTTATCCTCACCAAATGTCTGGGTGAAGAGTCACAATCTCAGGGCCCTTTGAAATGCTAGTAGGGTGGAGGCCACTTGAATCTTGGGAGGAGTCTCTTTTCCAAGGGTTCGGTCTTTACATAATGTTTCATTTGAGTCTGGTCATTTGTCATCCCAATAAAAAATCCATGTTGATTTGTTCTATGGTCCATTTTTTTTTATCTTGGCTATCCAGTTAGTGTTTGTGATAGTGATTACATCCCATCTAACATCCAGCAACAATAATGCTTGCATTAAATGAGAGAAAAAACTGCATTTTGAAAGCAACTGGATGCTAATTAACATGTATAAATATAACACATTCCTTTTCATTCTTAAAACTCCAATATCGTCACCACCACCACCACCAATTTGTTATGCCTAACCACAATAATACCACATCATTCCTAAAGTCCTTTCGTCTCTGCTGAGTTGAAGATTATTCACCCATCCTTGAGTCAGTGGGAAAGTATACTGGTCTGAAACTTGTTATCTGTGATGCCAGTCCCTATCCCGGTCATGTTTCAAGTCATTGCCTATCACTTCCCTTTAAGTTAATGAGTAACATTAGCCATTTTAAACAGCTTTTACATACTTGGACAGTTTCAGAACAAGATAGAAAACAACTCAGTACCATACAACTTAACGCTGTGTGGGCGGTAACATAATGGGGACAGATCAGAAAATAATGTTGCCGTGACATGTTTGTGCAAGTGGGGAAAGCCCTAAAATTTATCTATCTGGAGTCTTCAAAAGCATAAATACTTTGTGATAGGAGAGTTTCTAAATGAAAATAATTGCTTTTCCCAGACCAAAGTCCAGATAGTTCCACCAGCACTTTTAATTATAGCTCAGAAGAATTGTATTTGTCACTTGAAGAGTCTACCCGTTCACTTTTTTTCCCTTCCTTATTTTTGCAGATTATGGAGTCGCCATGTTATATTTTAACTGTAAGAATTATTCGAATGCGGAATCTCCATCGAGAAGATTGGTGTGAGTTTTTTTATTCTTGATCATGGTTTCATGATATACTGAAATGGTATATGTCTGAACAATATTATCCCAAAAAGGTCTATCTTGCTAAATATACAGGAATCCTTTTAAAGCATGTATCAAACATATACAAAACACGTAAGGAACTCCAAGGTTCATCCAAATGTTACAATTTTATAATTGCAGCAGCTTATCACATCACTTGTAACTGATATGTAGGTTTATCTGAGTTCACTGGCAACAGTTTGCCAGGGTTTTTGATAATCTTTGCTACCATATCTAAAGATGCCAGGAAAAAGTCTTGTGTGCAAATTTGGGTTTGACTCAAGCATGCTATTCTCATATACAATTAGACATGTTTCAGCAGTTATTCTATGATTAGGCCATGAGATCAGCCCAGCTCTAATTAGCTAATTCAGGCTGTGGCAGGTTCACTTCCTCCCCCTCCAGTCCTTGAGCACTGTTTTGTAGGCGCATTTCGTTTTGTGCAATAGAAAATTTTGGTTATTTCAAATTGAATCCCCAAATTGGCATTTGATGCCCACCAGATCTCCAAGTGACTTGGATCAGCTAGATCAGTGGTGGAGAACCTATGGCATGCGTGCCAGAGGCGGCACTCAGAGCCCTCTCTGTGGGTACACTCACCATGCCCCAGAGATGGCAACCATCCCTCTTCAAGCAGCCGCCTGCTAACTTGCCGAGGTCCCATGTGGCCGGATGCATCCTGGCATGGCTGGTTTCCCTCCCCCCCTCCCATCCCGTCCCTCCTGGTTTCGCATGCTCTCCTTTCCCTGGGCATGACTGACTGCATTGCCTCCTCAGCTGTCTGCCGGCCATCCAGCTCAGAGGTGGCTTCTTTGAACTGCTGGTGGCAGGCTGTGAAGCTCCAGAGTGCGCCGGTCAATGGGCTGGCAGGCTATGGCTTCTGATGGACACTGTCAGCCCCCTTGTGCTTGCTGGCCTCTGTGTGCGTGAGCCAATGGTGTCAGGCAGCAGCCACCCTGGCCCTTGCCTTGCCCCATGGCAAAGGCACCCCCGCCCTGCCTCACCTCACCCTGCAGGACAAGCCTCCTGCTACTGCCCCACCTGGCAGAGACTGGCCTGGATCTCCTCCATCCCTGCCCACCTTCCACAGGCATCCCTCTCCATGAGCAACATTGAGGTGACCACGCCCAACTTGGCCACACCCACCCAATCTGCCATGATCACCACAGCCATGCCCACCCAGTGGGCCACGCCCACCTGGCACCCAGCAATAAATAAGTGGGTTTTGGGTTGCAGTTTGGGCACTCAGTCTCTAAAAGTTTCGCCATCATTGAGCTAGATCAAGTTGACCAGTAGAAGTATCTGTATGCTAGAACAGGAATGACAGAATAATTTTGCTGCATCACACCTGCAAAGGGTTGACTAGTGGGAACAGCAATTTTTATGTCAGTGCAGTTTTCTGTTGGCTCAAGGACTGGTGGATAGCATCTAGTTTAGTCTAGAGAAGAAACTCTGAGTGACTTAGCTTAAATCAAGAGTAAGAGATTTCCCCATGTGCATGATATTCCACTAATTCACAGCCAGCCTATTAGCTAGTCAGCATTCCTACCAGATAGTATCTCAATCAAGCAGTTCATGGCCAATGGACACTACACATACATACATAAACACACACACACAGTTTAGATAAATTGTGTGGGAATTTGAACAGGATCATATCCATCTCACATGGGGAAAACTGTATGTTTCTACCCTTTCACTAACCCATTTCATCCCACGCATGCCTACTGAGATTAAAGTATAGCGATAAAGCAGAAGAGATACTGGCTTTTTTCAGCTCACTCCTACTTCCTCTTCTGTGGAAGCCAAAAGGATAAACAACTTAAAAACACCAATGAGCAGACACTATAGCTAAAGCACTTCACCTTACCTAAAATTCAACCTATGGTTAAAGCATGAATGTAATAAGCTTATCCACACTATGAATTTCCAAATATTATCAGCATTGTCCCAAAGAGTTTCAGTCACCTGTCATAGCAAGAGTGATGGGGGAGCTTCTTTCACTCAGCCAATATTTCCCAACTGTTATTTCAAGCTTGATTCACACATTAGCCAAGTTAATTGCTATACATTTGGACTTCCTTGAAGTAAGCTCAGT
The DNA here is from genome assembly GCF_964194415.1 of Vipera berus. Taxonomy (NCBI): domain Eukaryota; kingdom Metazoa; phylum Chordata; class Lepidosauria; order Squamata; family Viperidae; genus Vipera; species Vipera berus. Next base: position 68,769,434 of record NC_138202.1, on the reverse strand, counting down.
CATACTCCAAAAATGGCAGCAAGAATATAAAGGAGTTATCAATCTTCTAAAATGTACCACCTATTTTCATTTCCTCATTGTGTCAATTAATAGTACTGTATACTTAACCACTGTTGTCAATCAAACCATAATTATTAGTGAAATGCTTAACTAATGCTTTGTGAGGCAATTATTATGTATGCTTGAAAAAAATCTCTGTTCTCCCACATCTTGGGCAGGGTGGTTGTTGAATTCCTATAGTTATTCTTTTGTTGTTATGTATGGTTTTTCTTTCTGGACATGCATGATCTGCTTCTTAATTTGATGTTGTTTCTCATTTTAAAAAAAATGTAAGCAGCTCAGAATCCTTTGGAGTTGGTTGACCTCTAAAATACATAAATAAATAAACTCATGAGGATATAAGGGGCATATAAAGTGACAAAATATGCATTATATTATAGTACAAGTCCTGTGACTTCTATCCAGTAGTAATAGTCAAAAGGATATTTTGCTTTGGACATCATGTGGACAATTTGTTACTTGTTCCTCTTGCACATGGCTATGTATGTGCTAACATTTTTGCCTTGTCTCGTACAATATTACTCAGAAATCATTTCACTGGTAAAGAGAAGTTATGAAAATCTGTGCTCTGTATAAAAATGACTATTAATTGGATTTACACCAAGACAAAAATCCTTATGAACATAGTTATTACAAACATTTTTATATCTCCTTGCTACAATCTCAAGGTCATCCAGATTTTGTCAATCCAGATATGGTATCCCTAGCCTGACATTTATAATAAGAATACAAACAGTTTCATAAATATGTTTATGAAATTCAGCAATTTGTTTCATATTACTTGGGCAAATACAGAAAAATTAACTCTTCCAAATTAGTGATGTGTTGGATAAAAATTTTAAAAATTAAAAATAAATCTGGAAAGTCAGAAGCATGAGTGGTCAGAAAATATATAATCCAGGTACAGGATATCAGTCTGATATGAGCAGGTCTGAATCTTCCTAGATCCAGTAAGACCCAAATTTTCTAGATGATTGGATAGTTCCGTTAGAATTTTGCCCCAATTGTGTCCATTTCTAACACAATCAGTTGTGGAAGTAATGGCAGATACATTACCTGTATCTCAGTTACTGTCAATAACCTCTGTAAATGGTTACCCTTCTAATTACAGTACCCTTCTAATTACAGTACTTCAGCTGGTACAGAAAATTGCCTTAAAATTAGCAAAATTTTAGAGTGAATTAATTGGACCATTTTATGTATCAGTGGTGTTTGATAACCCTTAATTTCTGCAAACAAATTCAAGATCCTAGTTATTACTTTTAAAACTTAAATAGGTTGAACTCAGGTAAGTTGGGGAATATTTTTTTCCCTCAAGTGACTTCCATAAGAACTGTTAATAGCCTTCTGAAATATGTTTGCTGGCAGTGTGAAGGGCTGTTTTTGTATGTGTCCTTTGTTCCCAATGTAACCATGATTTTTGCCCTTGCTGGCCCTCTAGTACACTAAAACTTTTCTTTTGTTCTCTTGGTCTTTCAAATTAAGTCTTAGTGACTGCTTATGTTTCTCATTTTTTTGTTTTGTTTTACTGACTATAGTCGGTATTGTGTCTCATAGAATTTAAATGATGTGGATGGATCTGTTATTTTAATTCTGATTATTTTGCTGGTTCTATTAGCCACTTTAAGTTACCCTGTAAAATGCCTTGAGTACATCTTATGTAGGTATTTTATTATTTATTTCGTGACTTAATAATGTGGTTTTAACTTTGACCCAGTTGGCTGAATTTTGTTTATTGTTATGAGTGCTTCATTTGAGAAGGAAAGTCCAGGTAGAATGTTAGCATAAATACATAAGCAAAATAGTTAAATTTCCTTTCAGGGCTTCATTTATAAATTCATAAGCTTTATTGTTGAATCATTTTCCCTAATTAAGAAAGGTGTACTGTTTTGGAAATTATTCATTGAGATATAATTGCCTCTACCTGTTCGGTTTTTCTTTTTCTTGCATTTTTCTGTTGTGGTGACCTACATAGTTACTTCAGCTGATACAGAAAACTATTCTTTTTTTTCTTTATTTCTTATTAAGTCCAGATTTCTATATATCCTGAAAGTACAGGTAGTTCTCAACTTACAACCACAATTGAGCCCAAAATTTCTGCTGCTAAATGAGACATTAGTTAAGTGAATTTTGTTCAATTTTATGACTTTTCTTGCCACCGTTGTTAAGTGAATTGCTGCAGGTGTTAAGTTAGTAACATGGTATTAAGTGAATCTGCCTTCCCCATTGATTTTGCTTGTCAGAAGGCCACAAAAGGGGATTACATGAACCCAGGACACTACAACCTTCATAAATATGAGTCAGATGCCAAGCATCCAGTTTTGATCATGTGACCATGGGGGTGCTGCAATGGTCATTAGTGTGAAAAATGGTCATAAATCACTTTTCTCGGTGCCACTGTAACTCAAAGGGCCACTAAATGAACTGTTGTAAGTTGAACTGTATTACCATATGTCATTTTAATGTAAATGTAGATGTAATGTAATTCTTGGCTAATCTAGTGTACCACTAGAAAGAACACAGGACTGTGACTTGCCAGCCACCACCGCAATTGGTCAATGTGGCATCGGATCACATGACCATCGTGATATCCTCATATGATAGTGGCCCTGACACCTTTGTCACAATAACAACCACCCAAGGTGCCCTCTGCCCATAGTTCCTTGCCCAAACAGGCTCACCCAAATGTAAATTCCTCGAAGGCTTGGGTTGTGATGTTTTTGCAGCTGCTCTGTCAGGCTGGAGACAGTCTATCCTGTTGTTAATTGATGACCCCATCTCAGCTTGGCTGGGCTGTGACCTGTAACGGTACTCAGCATTTCTGGCTGGGTTTCTTGGCAGATCCTACAGCTCCTTACTTGAGCCTCAATGTCTTTATCTAGACCTGGCCACCACAAGTAGTTTTTTGCAAGTGCCTTCATTCTGACGATGCCAGGATGACCCTCATGTAGAGATTCTAATACTCTGGCTCGCACTGTGGGTGGAACAATAACCCTGCTTCCCCACAGTATGCAACCTTCTGGGCTGACAGCTCATCCTTTTTGCTGGCATAACTCTGGAACTCTGGACTTGGCCTGTTTTCTGGCCATCCCCCTCAACACCCAGTTCAAAACACAACTGAGTGTTTTGTCAGTGGAAGTTTCAGTGGCCACATCTCCCTCATGCAGGGGCATTTCAGGAAGATCCTGGATTGCCAGGATGCAAGCTGCTGGGGCTGGGGCTGGATCTGTTTGAGGCAGAGGCAGTCAGCTGAGTGCATCAGCATGGCCCATTTCCTTGCCAGGTTTGTGGACTAGCCTGTATGAATAGGCAGCCATAAAAATTGACCATCGCAGCATCCTTGGTGATAGGATCTGCGGAGTCTGCTTGTCTGCTGTAAAAAGGCTGAGCAACGGCTTGTGATCAGTGAAAATTGTGAAGGGTTGCCCATATAGGAAGTCATGGGATTTTTTTAATTCCTGCTACAATGGCGAGAGCTTCCTTGTCAATCTGTGCATAATTTCTCTCTCCTATAGATATGGTTCTATAGTAATAAGCTATAGGAACTTCACAGCCATCTGCCATTTTATGGCTTAGAACTGCTCCGATGCCATACGGTGATGCATCACATGCTAAAATCATGGGCAGTTTCTCATTAAAATGTGCTAACATGGATTTAGATGATAGCAGTGATTTGACTGCTCGAAATGCTTTATTGTGGGTGCTTATCCACACCCAGGGTGCTTTTTTGTCTAAAAGATGATGGAGTGGCTCAGCCAATGCTGCTTTGTGTGGCAGAAACGAGTGATAAAAAATTTAAAGTCCCAGGAATGACTGTAACTCCCCTTTGGACTTAGGTGTTAGGGCTTGTTGGATAGCTTTTAGCTTAGCTTCTGATGGCTGGATTCCAGCAGAATCTATCCAAAATCCCAAGAACTCAGTAGAGTCCACTCCAATCTGACACTTTTCTTTCTTTAGCTTCAACCCTGCTTCACGAAATCATTGAAGCACTGCTCTGAGGCGATCTGCTAGCAGGACATCATCAAAATAGGGGCAGACACCTGGTGTATTTTTAAGTGTCTGCTCCATAATATTTTGGAACAATCCCAGGGCAACACTTAACCCAAACTGCAGGCAACGAACTGTGAATGCCCCGCTGTGAGTGACGATTGTCTGTGCCTCAGCTGTAGCATCGTCAACTGGCAGCTGTTGGTAGGCTTGTGCAAGGTCAGTTTTGGTGAACAAGCGACCTCCTTGAAGTGATGCAAGGATGTGACTAACGACCGGCACTAGGTAAGTGTGTTGCTGTAGTGCCTTGTTGATTGTGCACTTGTAGTCTGCACAGATACAGACGTCCCCATTGGACTTCACTTGGGTCACTATGGGAGTCTCCCAGAGGCTACTGTCCACTGGTTGGAGCACTCCCTGTTGCACTAATTTGTCCAATTCTGCATTGATTTTTAGTTTAAATGCAAATGGCACTCTGCGTGGTTTTATCCTGATTGGCATGACAGCTAGATCAAGATGAAAGGATATGGGTGTCCCTTTATACTGTCCTAAGGTAGGACTAAACACATCAGCATATTCTTGGCATACTGCCGTCTGAGTGCGATTTATGCCAGTTACTCGGATGTCCAGGGCCTCGAACCAGTCTAGTCCAATTAGACTTGTATGTTGTCCTTCAATGACCACAACATTGAGGGGACCCTCAAACTCTTTGAACCTGACTCTCACAATGGTTTTGCCTTTCACCGCAACACGGCAATTTTGAAAATCTGTCAGAACAAGGGTTGACAGTTTGACTTAAACTCACTTCTTGCCTTGTCTGCAGATATAACTGAAAGTCTTGTATGAAATAATAGACAGAGCTGACCCTGTGTCAAGCTCCATGGAGCAAGGGACCCCTTGTATTTTGACTTGAAGTCTCAGTTTCTCTTTAAGAGGGCATTGGGCTCCCATCCACATAATGCTTCTCCTCCCAGAACAGTATCTGATCCTGTTTTGCCCCGGGGCCCATTTACCTTTCTGCTGGGCATCTGCAGTCTCAGCATCTCTCTGGCGACTTCTACAGACTCTGGCAATGTGGCCTTGCTTTCCACAGGCACAGCACACTGCTGTGCAAAACCTGCATTCAGTCCTTTTCTGTTGGCCCCCACAGCTTGCGCAATTTTGAAGACTAGTTGCTTGTGCTGTAGGACGATGCCGTCTTATGGTTTCCCTCTCTAACTGATCAATCTCATCATCCTCTACCGAATCTTCCAGCTCAACGGACTCTTGGTGTATGGTCATCTGGTTGGGGGGTGTCTTTTGAAGCCGTAGAGCCTTCATCACTCCACTGGCAGTCTCGTCTGCCATGATCTCCTTCAAGGCATCTTGGAAGGACAGCTTTTCCATTGCGAATAGGCACTGCTGCAAATCCCTATTCATCAGCCCACATACGAACCTGTCTCTGAGGCGATCCTCCAGGTCAGGAAAATTGCAATGGCGTGACGCTTGCCAGAGCGCAGCCACGAATTCAGCTATCAACACCCCTGCCTTTTGCTCTCTCTGTTCGAAAGCATGATGCCAAGGAATTACAGACAGCTTGGGTTCAAAATGCTCTTTCAATTTTTTTTAAATTTGGCATACATTACAGATTCAATGCTGGCTGGCACCACCAAGTTTTCTGCGATGTCGTATGTGGCCTGTCCACACACGCAGAGCAGGGTTGCCACTTTCAAACCATCCTCACCAACCTGGTTGTCCTGCAAGTAGGTGTCTACCCTGGAGAGAGAGGTAGCTCCACTGTTCTGGGTGGGAGACGTCGAACTCATTGAGTGTTCACACCTTTGCCATGGTGGATTAGTGGTGAGGTCTTGGACACTGCCTCTATTGCTCCAAAGGAGATGAACTGCCTAGGTCCTAGGAACAGATCCCTCAGGACAATGTGCCTCTAGTTTGGCTTACTGGCAGGCTCTGATGCCTGAGCTAAAACCCTGTGACTTCAACTTTAATAGGCATCACTCCTTTGACAAGATCCCACCTTTGCCGCCACTGTTGCATCGTGAGTTCTTGTAGGCATTGACTAGACCGATCAGGTGCAACATGTTTTATTGCTAGAATAACAGAACTGAACTCAACTGACAGACTGACAGATATTTATACATGCCACCACTAGGCAGCAACCAATCAGATTTAAAGCTGGTTTTCCCGCTCCAATATAAACTTCAGTTTCCCTCCAAAACAGTTGGAGACATATTTAAACAAAAACACATTAATGGTCAGTATCAATACATAACACCCACGTTCAGCAGCTGATTATAGATAAGCACATAATGGCATCAAGCAAACAACAGCAACTTGGCAGTTTAACTCTGCTGTAAATATGGGAAGTGATTGCAGTTTTAAAGGTGCCCTAGCTGACATGCCAATATATTTTTAAAAGATTTTTTCTTTCTTGAGTGTGAGTGACAGTATGGATAGAAAACTATCCTGCCATAGCAAGCAATAGAAGGCAGTGATTTCTAAAGGATCCTATGAGGGATTGTTTAAAGCAAAGGGCTCTTACTAGATTATGAAGAAAAAGAAAACCAAGAAATCAGGACTTAAAGGTACAGGGAGGAGAGTATAAAGAGATAGCAGGCATGGCAACTTCTGTTTAGTCTTCCAGGATGAAAAATAGAGTAGACCAAACTAATGGTATGCTAGAACAGCAGCATTGTACATATGCATAAATGCTATTGGCATGGATATTAATGCAGAATACAATGTCCTACTTGGACAGTGAAATTGGGTAAAGACTTTCCTGTGATTCTGTCCCGCTACAGCCTATAATGTCTGCAGGAAAGCTACCTTCTCTCCATGCCATGGACGGTTTCAAACATTGTGCTAAGCCACAACATATTTTATTGGAGGGAGAGAATGCTTTTGTTTATGAAGTTTGCCACTATGGCTTATTCAAGTAACAGCCCACAAGAAGTATTCTTGCAATTAATTTCAAAATCTTATTTCGAGTTCATCTGAAGCAATATTCTAGTTAGCCCTTTGCTGTTTATTCAAAACGAAAAAATTTAAACTCCTTAAACCTACACAACATTTCTTTCATCGAGGATAGAAGAAAACTCAGTGAAATGAAATGCGGTCTCCTCAAGGTTCTTAGCATCCAAAAAAAGCCATTAACAAGCAATTTCCTAAAGGGTTTAAGAAGGGAAGTATACAAACCCAGTGGCCTTTTGCAGGGGTCAAACCACAGTTTAGATGACAGGACTTTCTCTTGCTCCCACAGCACTAAAACCTATCAGAGTCTACTGTCTGTCTCCTCTCAGGAAGCCAGTGTAGGAGTGTTGTGGGTGATTCTGGTCCTCTCCTTGTTCTGGAGAGCAATTCTGAGAAGCCGGTCCATTTACTGGCTTCTCTTTTGCTACGGTTATTGGTCTTGTAGAACTATCCAGTCCAGCATTGCTTCCCTGGAAGTTGGAGTAGAGAAACCTTTCTGTTTTCCACAGTGAAAATTAAGACACTTTTATTAGGAAAGCCTTGCAGAAAAATGCAAATACAATACAACCACTTTACAATGCTTTGGTAAGGCCACACCTGGAATACTGCATCCAGTTTTGGTCACCACGATGTAAAAAAGATGTCGAGACTCTAGAAAGGGTACAGAGAAGAGCAACCAAGATGATTAGGGGGCTGGAGGCTAAAACATATAGGGAACGGTTGCTGGAATTGGGTATGTCTAGTTTAACGAAGAGAAGAGTGAGGGGTGACATGATAGCAGTGTTCCAATATCTCAAGGGCTACCACAAAGAAGAGGGAGTCAAGCTATTCTCCAAAGCACCTGAAAGCAGGACAAGAAGCAACGGATGGAAACTAGTCAAGGAGAGAAGCAACCTAGAACTAAGGAGAAACTTCCTGACAGAACAATTAACCAGTGGAACAACCTGCCTCCAGAGGTGGTGAATGCTCCAACACTGGAGGTTTTTAAGAAGAGACTGGACAGCCATTTGCCTGAAATGGTATAAGGTTTCCTGCCTTAGCAGGGGGTTGGACTAGATGACCTCCAAAGTCCCTTCCAACTTTACTATTATTATTATTTTTATTTTTATTATTATTATTATTATTATTATTATTATTATTATTATTATTATTATTATTATTATTATTATTATTATTATTATTATTATTGGTAAATTAGCATCAGACATGTATTTGTTTCTGTAGCTTCCTTTTCTAACAAGATAGGGAAGCCATCCTGAAACATTTGCCAGATCTTCAAGGAGGCAGAGGAAACAAAAAACAGAGCACATGAATTTGCTAACGGCTGGCTGACGAAGTGGAGTTCACAGGAACCAAAACAGCTTCGTGGGGTGTCAGTAAGCATAAAAAGCAGAATGCCCAGATAGACTTTAATTGCAGCACGTATTCATTGGGTGTACTATGCAGTAATACTGAAACTTTCATTTAGGAGATTTCCCAGGACTATGATAAAGAATAAGAATATGCATACATCATAATCTCCAGTAAGTCTGTTGCTTGGTCTTTTCCCTTTTCTTCTCCTCTCTGAAATATATTCTGTTCCTCCCAGAAAAAAACCCCAAGCATTCTATGAATTTACAAATTTGAAGGTGTTTGTCTTCCAAAAAAAAAAAAAAAAAGTAAAATCTGTTAACATTGTAATCTGGAAAAATGGAAAGCATTAATAAGAAATTTCCATTAAAATGAACCTTTTAACTCAAAAGGCACATTCAACATACGTGGATATGGATTATAGTTCCTTCCCTCATTGTTAATCATGATAGGAATGATCTAACATTCTGCACCTATTAAAAAAAAATAATGACATCTATGCTAGTACATGCTTTGCTACCCTGGTACTGTATCTTCTAAGTGTGTTGGAGTAGATGAATCCCCAATCATAATTCTGGGAGTCATAATCCCAGAATTATCCCAGTATTAATAGCAATAGCACTTAGATTTATATACTGTCTCATAGTGCTTTACAGCATTCTTTAGATGGTTTACAATAACAGCATATTGCCCCCAACAATCTGTATCCTCATTTTAACAACTTCAGAAGGATGGAAGGCTGAGTCAATTGAACTCCAGAATTGAACTCCAGCTGTTGGCAGAGTTTGCCTACAATACTGCATTTTAATCACTGCACCACCAAGGTTCCTCTATATAATGACATTATAGTTCTGTGGGAAGGAGAAAGAAACCATATAAAGCATAGTACCTTGAAATCTTGATTTATAAACCTCACTTCATTGGACTCTGCGATTAGTGCAATGAGTTTCTGCTTCGCAAGATTTACATGAAGTAATATCTTTGCCCAAGCTACATCATATGTACCATTATTACTTCATTTGCATAAGGATATCATTACCTACTGATGTGAATTTTTCATAATGATGTAATCAAGCAAGTGACAGAAATTGTTATAATAACTTTCTGTAATAATATTTATGAATAATAGCACTCCTCTCCCAATATTCCATTTAAATAAGGTTTCACTCTAAATCCTCTTTTGAGTCTGAACATAAACCCTGAAGAGAAATTGCTCTCTGTCTTCCCTCTTTCCTCAGAGTCATTCCTGAAAACTAAAAAAAAAAGGGGGGGGAGAAATTGGCTCTTCCCTCTACTACTTAATGGTAATTTGCACCTGGAATATACTCATTCCTGGTCTGATTAATATTAATCCACAGTTTTCTGGTTGGATTATTTTCCATTTGAAATTCTTGATCTTCACAAGAATACTCACCACTTAAGAGTAACACTGAGATGTTATATGACATGAATCATAGTGATATTTTTCTGTGACCATCCATATAAACATTCACAGTCCTGATAAAGAGAAATAGGATTAGCAATAGTCCAAATGATGACAAGAGAAGCAAGTCTTTTATGCTAACTTTCACATGCACACATCCAACTTTGTTTTCAATATTTCCGAGAGGCTTATAAAAATTTCTTTCTTAATTACATTTCATCCTTGCGAATCATTTCCCCAAGCATGTGCCCATACCAGCATTTTTCTACTGAAAACAGAAGCAACTTCTGATGACTCAGCCCTGATCTTTTTTGGGGGGTTTTTCCTTCTATTTTCCATAGGTTAGCATCAGAGTGTTGAGGAAAAAGCAGCAAAACTGTTAAATAGAACTAGGAATGTCTCCAAAATGAAAAATGATTTTCTTTTCAAACCCAGAATAAATTGCTATGATCTGGAAGGCTTCTGAAACAATTTTAGATTTAGTAAAAGTGAAACCAATTTATTTTTGATTGTTTTGGGATTTAGATGGAACCACATCTCTACAAAGCAAGAAGGGCATGTTGATCCTCTCTCTTTTTCACCCCTTAATAGCTGCTAGTGTGTATTTTCATTGGCTCAATTTTACCCAATCTTCCCAGCATGACCTCTCACCTTCCATCCCTCTCAGCCACTTCCTAACCATCTCCTTTCAGCTATAGTGAACATGGCATGCAGCCTTCAGGGCAGTGGAACTACACAATAGTTGAAAGTAATCAGGTGTTATTTCAAGATATAGTTGAAAGTAATCAGGTGTTATTTCAATTTATAAGTTTACATCTCTGAAAAGGCTAATGCAGCATCAATGCTTCAGATAAAAAATGTGTTTTGATCTAATGGCAAATTGAAGTAGCTACCTTGAAAAAATTTCTTGGCTAAATCAGGAACTAAACATTATTTCTTTGGGAAGAAGACAGGCAATTTATGTCTTGCCACAAATGACTTAGGTATATTAGTAGTAGTAGTAGTAGTAACTGTGAGAGGGATCTCAGAGTCCTAGTGGACAATCACTTAAATATGAGCCAGCAGTGTGCTGCAGCTGCCAAAAAAGCCAACACAGTGCTAGACTGCATTAACAGAGGGATAGAATCAAGATCACGTGAAGTACTAATACCACTTTACAATGCCTTGGTAAGGCCACACTTGGAATACTGCATCCAGTTTTGGTCACCACGATGTAAAAAAGATGTCGAGACTCTAGAAAGAGTACAGAGAAGAGCAACAGATGATTAAGGGACTGGAGGCTAAAACATATAAGGATTGGCTGCTGGAATTGGGTATGTCCAGTTTAATGAAGAGAAGGACAAAGGGTGACATGATAGTAGTGTTCCAATATCTCAGGGGCCGCCACAAAGAAGAGGGAGTCAAGCTATTCTCCAAAGTGCCCAAAGGCAGGACAAGAAGCAACAGATAGAAACTAGTCAAGGAGAGAAGCAACCTAGAACTAAGGAGAAACTTCCTGACAGTTAGAACAATTAACCAGTGGAACAACCTGCCTCCAGAAGTGGTGAATGCTCCAACACTGGAAGTTTTTAAGAAGAGACTGGCCAGCCGTTTGTCTGAAATGGTATAGGGTTTCCTGCCTTAGCAGGGAGTTGGACTAGACCTCCAAGGTCCCTTCCAACTTCTTCTTCTTCTTCTTCTTCTTCTTCTTCTTCTTCTTCTTCTTCTTCTTCTTCTTCTTCTTCTTCTTCTTCTTCTTCTTCTTCTTCTTCTTCTTCTTCTTCTTCTTCTTCTTCTTCTTCTTCTTCTTCTTCTTCTTCCTCCTCCTCCTCCTCTTGTTGTTGTTGTTGTTGTTGTTGTTGGCAACTGAGTAGGCCTCACCACAGATCTACATATTCTCTGGCCATATAAATTCCCATATTTTTTGGATCTGAACAATCAAGTCCAACAAGCTTGTTCACTGCTTATATTCTCACTATTACAGATGTTATTCAACCTCTTTTGTAATAATCTCAGCAGCATCTTAAAATCAGCTAAGCTAAGACATTCATCCATTGAATGTATAGGGAATGTATATGGGTTTGCTGTGGAAAGACCATGTTACATTCATGTCTTTGCTGCTTCTGTGTACTGGAGATTTTTTTCAATCATTTGCAGAGAACATTTTGCTTCCCTTCAAGAACCATTTGTTTACAAGTAATAAACTGAATATAAGCAGGTCATTAAAAGTCATTAAGACCAACTCC